>NW_025882950.1:0-3317 GCF_002878395.1 Capsicum annuum
ATTGGTGGACTGTTTTGATAGTCTGAAGTAGATCAACCATAACGTTTTACTCTGATATCCAAATTGGATGAAACCAATTTCATTAGAAAGAGGACTCTCATATCTTTCTGTTGATATATAGTATCTCACCCATATCTTTGTGTACGAAGATTTATGATCGTTTGAAGTTGACCCAAAAATTTACTTTTGGTAGGCTGAAGTAGATTGACCATAACTTTTTGCTCCGATAGACAAATTGGATGAAACCAATTTCACTGGAAAGAAAACTCGTAGAGATTTCCGTTGATATATAGTAGATCACCCAGACCATTATATACAAGGAGTTATGATCGTTTAAAGTTGGAAAAAAATACGTCAGACCTCAGTACTTTTTCCTGCACATTTTACTGTTCATTACTATTCACGGTTCGATCGGAATGTTCATAACTCGTCGCTCGGGTGTCCGTTTTGGATGATACACATATCGTTGGAAAGATTATTCGATACTCTACGTAATTATGGGTCATAATCTAAGACATTCTTCACGAAAAATTTATAATTTATTTTAGAAGATAGAACCCAACACGTTTACGCATAAAATTTCAACAAAAAATTTTTCGGGGTATTACATCATCCCCCCTTGGAAACATCCATCATCGAATGATGCTAGACATGCCAAGATTAGATAGGGAATAGAGCATGAAGCTGAAACCATTCGTTAGGCTTACCACCACATTATTTCTCACTCTGAATGCAACATAGAATGCATAAATTCAAGAAACTACAGCTGAACACACAATAAATGACAGTTGAACTGCTGCAACTTTTATCAAAAGTGCATGATTAAGGAAAGAACAGTATCTTCTTCTTGATCGAAGTTCGCGGAAAATAGGTGCGGGTACTTGGATCGCATATCCGCCTCAGCTTCCCAAGTTGCACCCTCAACAGATTGGTTTTGCCACAATACCTTGACCAAGGGAACTTTTTTGTTCCTTAGTATTCGGACACTGAAATCAAGAATCTCAACAGGAATCTCATCAAAAGAATGATTTTCTTGAATGTCAGCACTCACAGAGGAATCCACTACCACAGCATCGCTAATATGCTTTCTAAGAATGGACACATGGAATATTGGATGAATAGAGGACAACTCGGAAGGAAACTTGACCTTATAAGCTACCTTACCAACACGGCTAAGAATTTTGTAAGGACCAACATAACGGGGACTAAGCTTTCCCTTCTTTTTGAATCTCTTTACCTCCCTCATGGGAGAAATTTTTAGATACACTAGGTCACCAACTTCAAACTCAAGGTCTCTCCTTCTAACATCCACATATGACTTCTGACGACTCTGCGCAGTTGCTAAACTTTGCCTAATCAACTTAACTTTTTCCGTAGCCTCAAATACCGAATCAGGACCACTCACAGCCGCTTCACCCACCTCAAACCAACCTATGGGTAATCTACACTTCCTCCCATATAAGGCTTCAAACGGATCCATGCCAATACTAGAGTTGAAACTGTTATTGTAAGCAAACTCTATCAACGGTAAGTGATCATCCCAACTTCCCGTAAAGTCAAGTGCACAAGCTCTCAACTTATCCTCTAAGGTCTGGATGGTCCGCTCAGCCTGACCATCGGTCTGCGGATGAAAAGAAGAACTCAAAAGCACTTGGGTACCAAGACTCTTCTGAAAAGCTTTCCAAAATTGCAAAGTGAACTGAGTACCCCTATCCGAAATGATAGACAAGGGGACAAGATGCAGTCTGACTAGATCTCAGATATACAATCTAGTGTAATCCTCTGTAGTAAATGAAGTATGAACAGGCAAGAAATGAGTAGACTTAGTCAACCTATCAACCACGACCTAAATGGAATCATGATGGCATCGGGAAGGAGGTAAACCAATCACGAAGTCCATATTTATCTCTTCCCACTTCCAGGTGGGAATACTATACTCTTGCATCATACCACCAGGCCTTTGGTGTTCAACCTTAACCTGTTGGCATATTGTACACTTAGATACAAACGCTGCTATATCTTTCTTCATGCCACTCTACCAATAGATTTCCCGCAAGTCTCGATACATCTTGGTGGCACCAGGATGAATAGAATATCGCGCCTCATGCGCTTCATCCATAATCCTCTATCTCAGATCATCAACATTCAGAACACACAATCTACCCTGTAATCTCAACACACCATCTCCCCCTTAGGAGAAAACCTCTACTTTTTGGTCCTTGACGGACTCCTTCAGTCTGACCAAACTAGCATCTAAGTATTTCTTTTCCTTCACTTTTGAAACCAAGGAGGATTCGTAACTACTCTGAACCCCTATACTACCTTCAGCAGAGTCAAACAACCTAACCCCTTTATCTAGCCAAATGATGTACATCACGAGCCAACTCTTTCTTACCTTCTACTACATGCGAAACACTACCCATGGACACTCTACTTAGGGCATCCGCCACAACATTGGCCTTGCCCGGATGGTACAACACACTCATATCATGGTCCTTTAATAATTCTAACCATCGTCTCTGCCTAAGATTCAATTCTCTCTAGGTAAACACATACTGCAGACTCTTATGATCAGTGAAAACATCAACATGGACAACCATACAAATAGTGTCTCCATATTTTCAAAGCAAACACAACAGCAGCCAACTCAAAGTCATGGGTGGGGTAGTTTTTCTCATGGGGTTTTAACTATCTAGAAGCATAAGCTATCACCTTACCCTTATGCATCAATACGTAACCCAACCCAACTCTCGAAGCATCACAGTACACCATAAAACCATCAACACCATCACGCAAAGTCAAAACAGGGGCTGAAGTGAGCCGAGTCTTCAACTCCTGAAAACACTTCTCACAAGATTTGGACCACAAGAACTTCACTTTCTTTTGGGTCAACCGAGTCATAGGAGACGCTATAGAGGAGAAAACCTCAATAAAATGGCGATAATAGCCAGCTAAACCCAAGAAACTTCGGATATTAGTCGGAGAAATAGGTCTAGGCCAATTTCTAACAGCTTCGGTCTTTTGGGGATCAACTCTAATATCCTCAGAAGAAATGATATGACCCAGAAAAGAAACTGACCTTAGCCAAAACTCACACTTACTGAACTTGGCAAACAACTTGTGATCTCTAAGGGTTTACAAGACAGTTCAAAGATGATCAGAGTGTTCGTCCTCACTACAGGAGTACACCAGTATATCATCGATGAATACTATGACAAACATATCCAGATATGGTCTGAACACTCGATTCATGAGGTCCATGAAAGCTTCTGGGGCATTAGTTAACCCGAAAGACATAACAAGAAACTTAAAACGGC
>NW_025882951.1:0-4190 GCF_002878395.1 Capsicum annuum
TGCACCTAATTCAATGATCAAAGTAATACGGAAAAACACAATAATTCGGAAACATGGTCATAAATATGAAAAGAAACAATAACGGGGAGGTAAGGTTCCCTCAACATCAATTAACCTCTAAACAACTGTCTGCGAAAAACTCTAACAAATGAATGAGTCAAGTAACCGTTTATAAACCTGGGACAAGGCCCCCAGTAGACTCTAAAATTGAATATAAGATAAAAGGACTGCAGGACATAAGACCTTCCGAAACATAGAAGGCTCACCACTTGTCTCTACAGCTCTGTCTGAAAGATCTACTGATTATCTTGACCCCTAAACTGGGCCTATGAACCTGAGAGGTTGGAGAGGGGAGGGGGGTCAGCACAAAAGTACTGGCATGCAGAGATATCAAAACAAACATAATATTTTGACACAACTACAATGAAATGCAACTGAGCTAGGTGGAATACCCTACATAATTTACACCAACTGTCAAACCCCGGTTGCCGCCGAGATTAGAGTATATGTGAGGGGAAGACACATAAGATCACACAGCATGGTGTCTCGACCCAATGGTAGTGCCCAAGATCACTTAGCCTGGGCTCCTACCTATAGTCCCAATTTGTGAATGACATGAAGTCAAGTACACAAGATCACTTAGCTTGGTACCAATATTCCATGTCGGCAAACACGTTTTTCCAACGATGAGTCCTTGTGTCTCAAACGCCTTCTTCGGGCATCCACCTTTATCATGTAAAATCAATGCATTCAAATTTCATCATATTCAATCACATATCGTATTCTGTAGGGTATCATCATACCCGACTTGTAAGTCATCAATATCACATCCACATATGCATAATCATGTAAAAACCAAGATGCTTCGTCATTTACAAGTGGTGAACAATAGTTATTTCAAATTCATGCTCTTTTTTGTTGATCATAATATAATATGGAGTATCGAAACATTATCGTAGGAATTTGAAAAAAATTTATCATTCATATTTATCAAACTTTCATGGAAAATCTCAAATCACATATACATGGTTTCAACCATTGAAGTATATAGGCAAACAATTCCCATGACATAAAGAAAAATGACTTAGAAATCATATTGAAAGCAAGTTATTAGCATTTGATTGAAAACCCCCATTTAAAAGCATGCATGTTCATAAAAACTACACCCATGAGATTTTAGGATAACCCCACGTACCTCTATTTCCAAGGGTAATAGATGTTTCTTGAAGCTTGTGAATTGGTGATTCCAAATATGTAATTATCTTTGAAAACCTATGGTCAAATCTTGAACTATTTGGGTTTTTATTTTGAAACCCTGAGGAGAATCTTGAGAACTTTTGATGAAAGAATATGTATTTTGGGGTCCTTGGAACTAGATTTCGTATTTTAGGGCTAAGTAAGGGTAGAAAAGGACCACTTTGTCCTTAACACGGAGTGTTTAAGTCACTCGATTTCTTTACATAGGCGCCGCCCATCTCATTGCCTATGTTCACATAGGCGCCGCCTAGGATATCGCCTATGTTTACATAGGTGCCGCCTAGGCTATCGCCTATATTTACATAGGCGCCGCCTAGGCTATTGCCTAGGCTTTCCAGTGGCCATGGGCGATTGGTTAGGCGACGCTTATCACTTTGAAAGGCCATAACTTCTTGCTCGGGTGTTGGATTTTAGCCAAATTGGTATCGTTGGAAAGCTAACTCGAATACCTATAATTTGACACATAGTAGGCTTCCTAATTAGACATATACAGAGAGTTATGGTCAATGGAAACTGACACACTTTACCACATCCACTAAAACTTAGTCGATTGAAATAGTTTCAACTCGTCCTTGAGTTGAAGGACCTCTATGGTCTAAATTCAAGCTTGAGTGGATTCACATGCTACACAATAATTAACATGCCATATTGTCATAGGATTTTATGGCTTCGGGATTAGCAACGCATCGAAATCATGGTCTATATTGTAGCCCGAATTGCGGGGCGTTACATCCTGACCCAACTAAAAATATTGTTTCCTGGCTTTTCAGGATAAAAAGTAAAGCAGATGGGTCCATTGATAGATGTAAAGCACGACTGGTTGTGAAAGGCTTCACTTAAAGGCCGAACATTGACTTCCACGCGACTTTCAGCCCAGTTGTCAAGCCTACCACGGTCCGAATAATCCTTTCTGCGGCACTTTGCCATAAGTGGACTTTCTGCCAGCTTGATGTAAACAATGCATTTCTCCAGGGCAACCTGGACGAGGAGGTGTACATGGCACAACCTCCGGGTTTTACTAATGACGATGAACCCACTCACATATGTCGGTTACGCAAGGCAATCTATGGCTTGAAAAAATCCCCTCGGGCATGGTACAATGCCCTCACGGGTTATCTTTCTTCCATAGGATTTATTAAGACGAAATTGGATGCCTCCCTACTTGTCAGGGTCTAGGTGACACAATGTTTATCCTTGTCTATGTGATGAAATCATTGTTACAGGGAGCAACACTTTCCAGGTCGATTAGGTTGTTGCTTCCCTTGCTTCTAAGTTTTCTATTAAAAATTTGGGTAATCTTCACTATTTTCTTGGTGTTGAAGTGATACGCAACTCGGCAATTTAATTATCACCCAATCAAACTATGTGAATGAGATCCTTAATGATGAATTAATGACCAACTGTAAAAGTTTTCACAAGCCAATGAGTGCATCTGAGCTAATCACGCTATCTGATGGTATTCACTTGACTGATGCAACACGCTATCGTCGGGTCTTAGGCAGGCTTCAATACCCATCTTTCACTTGACTGGACATCGCATATACAGTAAATAATTTGTCTCAATTTATGTAAGAACCATCAGATCTCTATTGGAAAGCTGTGAAATGTGTTCTTCGTTACCTGCGTGGCACCATCCAACCAGGCCTACGTGTAACCCTCATTGAGGACTTCAATCTGCATGTGTACTCTGATGCGGATTGGGGTGGGGACATTGCTGACGGAGTTTCCACTTCCGGGTATATCCTGTTCCTTGGTTACAATCGATTAGTTGGTCCTCAAAGAAGCAAAATACCGTCTCTAGCTCCTCCACTGAGTCTGAGTATACGGCAGTGGCTAATGCCCTTTTTGAAACTCTGTGGGTTACCAATCTCCTCGCTGAGTTGCTCTTTCCAGTACATCAGATGCCTACCATTTATTGTGACAATCTTGGAGCCACATTCCTGAGTAAAAATCCGCTCCTCCATAGCAAAGTGAAGCATACTGCAGTGGACTTTCACTTTGTTCGCCACCATGTCAACATCAAAAAGATTCGAGCTGTTCACATTCATGCTGCCGATCAAATCGCTGACACCCTCATCAAGGCACTGCCTAAGCCTGCTTTTGAGAAGAATATATTCAAGTTAGGCTTAGTGACTCATCTCCTAACTTGAGGGGGTGCATTGAAACATCACGTGTAATATTATTCAGTATTTCTGTTTATTTAGGACTAGTCTAGTTTAGTTAGTTTAGGACTCATCTTAGCTTATCTGTAACTCTATTTAATACGCTTTATGCTTCATTAATAAAACATCTTCTTCTATCAGCACTTGCTCTACATTTACAATTTTGGACATAGTAAATATAATTTTCTTTTAGCATAATAATTTAACCACTTTCTCAGATCTTTTGTTTACAAAATCAAACTCAATCCATAAAAAAAAAAAAAAAAAAAGAATACACTAAAAGAGTAAAATAAAAAAAATATATACCATTAATATTTAGGGTGCCCTCCCCCGTCCCGGTAACCTTTCACTGTCCCGACAGAAATCAGCAACTGAAAACGTAGGATCCAAAAGGCAAATCAATTTTGTAAAAGTAGTATCTTCTATCTTTCTCTTTTTTGTGCTTTTATTATTTATTATACTCTAGTCTACCTATATAAATTAATTAATTTATGTTATTTAAATTGCAGGAAAGTGCGTATCACATATGGATATTGTTCATCCTCCTCAGGTACTCTTACTTGGACGTTTAATTGATGTTTACTTAGATAGATATATAGATAGAAGAAATAGTGTCGATGAAGTGGGATGAGAAGCTTAAGTCTCATGTTCAAATTCCCAGGTATCCTGTTGATGTAGATTTAGTCGAGGTGCGTGGAAGCCGATCCGATTAACAATAATAATATTAGTCATCTAATTCTTAATAGAATGAAGGATTGCATATGGGTTTAT
>NW_025882952.1:0-1543 GCF_002878395.1 Capsicum annuum
TTGCATTACACCCATGTTGTTTTAAATGATTTGATACGAAATTGCTTTATAATGGCTCTCAAATATATATTGTAAAAATATTATGTTTTGTTTTGATATCTCTGTGTGCCAGTACTTTTGTGCTGACCCCCTCCCCTCTCCAACCTAAGGTTCAGAGACCCAGTCTAGGGGTCAAGAGAATCAGTAGATCATTCAGACAGACAGAATTGCAGAGACAAGTGGTGAGCCTTCTATGTTTCGGAAGGTCTTATGTCCTGCAGTCCTTTTTTTCTTATATTCAGTTTTGGGGTCTACTGGGGGCCTTGTCCCAGTTTATATACGGTTACTTGACTCAGTCATTTGTTAGAGATTTTCGCAGACAGTTGTTTAAAGGTTAATTGATGTTGAGGGAACCTTATCTCCCCGTTATTGTTTCTTTTTCATATTTATGACCATGATTCAGAATTATTGTGTTTTTCCTCATTACTTTGATCATATGAATTAGGTTCATGATTACCAGACAGGGGTGTTTCGGGCCTCCATGGTTCGAAATTCTCGTCACGGCCAGGCCCTGGTTCGGGTTGTGACATAAACGTTTGTTTCATTTAATACGCCATCCATTCCCTCCTAATTATATGCACTCTTCACATAAGTGGTTATCCAATCTTCTAATGCTATTAATGTGGTACCTACGCATGCAGAAATTGATAGTAGTAAAATAACAGATGGAGTATAACATGAATCCGTGGAGCTTGAGAAGAGTAACATCCTTTTAATGGGGTCAACAAATTCAGGTAATCTTTATAATTTTCACTGCTCTTCTTGAGGTCTAAAATGTGGTAAAGAAGCATTTTAAAATAACATACCTTTGTAGTATGGAACTTTAGATTCTTCAACGGAGAAATTCCCCTTCCCCTCTCACCTTTCTCCCGCTTTATTTTTTTTTGTTTTGTTTATATTTTTTCAAAAGTTATGGTGAGGTGCTATTCACTTATAGTGGTTATATGATGCATTCATTATCCGCTTCATAATATCAAATAACTCTATACATGTTCACTGATATGTAGATAATATTTGACTTTGTATTTAAAGTTCAAAGTCATTTGGGCATTTAAATTCATTTCATGGTCTTGAAACTTCAGTTTCACCTGATCTGAAGTTTGGGAATTTGAATTCAAGGACCCCATGGTGGTGAGTGCGACTCAAAAACTCTTTCAAACTGCTGCTTTGTCGCATGCTAAAAGATTTTGAGGTAAAACTACGACAGAGATGTAGGGAGGAGGGAGGCAAAAATGTTACTCCCAATTGACACACAAACCTGTCAACTCTTGTCCACACTCTCCAACTGGAACTTGATTTGATCCTTTACTTCTGATCCTTTACTTTTGATTCAGATTTGATCCCAACACTTTTGATTCAGATTTGATCATATACACTCTTGTCTAATGATGGAGTCGTATTTCATGATCTGATGAATTATATATTTTCCTGCTGTTTTTTATGGCCGGGAGTGTAATATATGGCAACAACGAAGAGGGCATGGTTAGGGTGAGAACATTTAAAG
>NW_025882953.1:0-5317 GCF_002878395.1 Capsicum annuum
TCATGCCGTTTGGTTTAAAGAATGAGGGAGCTACGTACATGAGAGCTATGACTACTATTTTTCATGACATGATGCACAAGGAAGTAGAAGTATATGTTGATGATGTCATTATCAAGTCCAAGACCCGAGTCGATCATGTATATGACTTGAGGAAATTCTTTGAAAGATTGCGAAAGTATAATCTTAAGCTCAATCCAACCAAGTGTGCATTTGGAGTTCCATCCGAGAAACTTTTAGGTTTCATAATTAGCTGCAGAGGCATTGAATTGGACCCCGCCAAGGTAAAATCTATTCGAGAATTGCCGCCTCCGAAGAATAAAACTGTGGTCATGAGTTTTCTTGGAAGGCTGAATTATATAAGCAGATTCATCGCTCAGCTCAGTACTACATGTGAACCGATATTTAAGTTGCTGAAAAAGGATGCTGCTATCCAATGGACAGACGAATGTCAAGAATCATTTGATAAGATTAAAGAATATTTGGCAAATCCTCCTGTGCTGGTCCCACCGGAACCTGGTAGGCCTTTATTTCTATATCTGTTAGTGATGGACAATTCTTTTGGTTATGTTTTAGGACAGCATGATATCACAGGTAAAAAGGAACAAGCAATCTATTATTTGAGCAAAAAGTTCACGAGTTACGAGGTAAAATATACTCTTTTAGAAAAGACATGTTGCGCCCTAACTTGGATTACTCAGAAGTTGAAGCACTATCTTTCGTCCTACACAACCTACCTCATATCTCGAATGGATCCTTTAAAGTATATTTTTCAAAAACCTATTCCCACAGGCAGATTGGCGAAGTGGCAGATTTTACTTACAAAATTCGACATTATGTATGTTACGCGTACCGCTATGAAAGCGCAAGCATTGGCCGATCATTTAGCAGAGAACCCAGTTGACAATGATTATGAGCCTTTGCAAGCTTACTTTCCTGATGAAGAGATAAATTCAATTGAGGAAGAAGTTCAAGATGATATGTATGCATGGAAATTCTATTTTGATGGGGCAGTCAATGTCAAAGGAGTAGGAAGTGGGGCGGTTCTTGTCACCGAACGGGCATCATCATCCCGCCACAACACGACTCCGTTTCTTTTGTACTAATAACACAGCAGAATATGAAGCTTACATCATGGGGTTAAATATGGCAATAAATCTGGATGTGCACAAGCTAGTGGTGTTGGGAGATTCCGAATTACTCATTTGACAAATTCAAGGTGAATGGGAAACGAGAGATATCAAGCTCATTCCATACAAACAGTTCCTAGAGGACCTTAGCAAAAGGTTCAAGTCTATCGAGTTTAGATATATTCCCAGATCCCATAATGAGTTGGCTGATGCCTTGGCTACCCTAGCTTCTATGCTCCCATACCCAAGAAATACGCATCTCGACCCATTAGAGATACAGATACGAGATCAACATGGTTATTGCAATATAATTGATGCAGAACCAGATAATGAACCTTGGTACTATGATATCAAATGCTTCTTAAAGTCAAAAGAATATCCAATACACGCCAATGCAGATAAAAAAAAGACTCTTAGGAGACTTGCTAATGGTTTCTTCTTAAGTGGGGAGATTCTGTACAAACGAACCCCAGACTTGAACTTGTTGAGATGTGTTAATATTGAGGAAGTTGAAAGAATCATGAATGAGGTACATTTGGGGGTATGTGGTTCGCATATGAATGGCTATGTTTTAGCGAAGAAGATTATGCGGGCAGGATATTATTGCCTAACTATGGAGCAAGATTGTCTTCGGTTTGTTCGCAAGTGTCATCAGTGTCAAATTCATGGTGATCTGATTCACTCGCCACCTTCAGAGCTGCATCCTATATCTGCTCCTTGGCCATTCGTTGCTTCGGGCATGGATGTAATTGGTCCAGTAGAACCAAAAGCTTCTAATGGGCATCGATTCATACTGGTCACTATTGACTATTTCACCAAATGGGTAGAAGCTGCTACTTTCAAATCAGTCACGAAGAAAATAGTAGTGGATTTTGTTCATTCGAACAACATATGTCGTTTTGGTATACCAAAGTCCATTATCACAGACAATGCAACCAATCTCAATAGTCATCTAATGAAGGAGATTTGTGAGCAATTCAAGATCGTGCATCATCATTCTACCCCTTACCATCCTAAAGCAAATGGAGTCGTTGAAGCAGCAAACAAGAATATTAAAAAGATTCTTAGGAAAATGGTCCAAGAATCTCGACAGTGGCATGAAAAATTACCGTTTGCTCTTTTAGGATATCGTACAACTATCTGTACATCGACTGGCGCAACTCCTTATTTACTAGTCTATGGGACTGAAGCTGTGATACCCGCAGAAGTCAAAATTCCCTCGCTTCGAATCATTAGTGAAGCTGAAATTGACGATACTGAATGGGTCAAGTCTAGACTAGAACAATTATCGTTAATAGATGAAAAAAGGTTGACGACAGTTTGCTTTGGTCAATTATACCAGCAGAGGATGGCACGAGCTTACAATAAGAAGGTACGTCCTAGAAAATTCGAGGCCGGCCAACTTGTTGTAAAACGCATCCTTCCACACCAAGAAGAGGCTAAGGGAAAGTTTGCTCCAAACTGGCAAGGTCCATACATAGTTAAACAAGTATTATCAAATGGAGCTTTGCAACTTGCGAATCTGGACGGAAAAATGACAGAAAAAGCGATCAATGCCGATTCAGTCAAAAGATATTATATTTGACACACTTCTGCTTAACATTCTCAAGTTGAGATGACGAAAGGCCATCATTCTACTTAACTAAATGTCATTAATCCCTTGTCAGCCCTTCGAGCCTTATTTACCTTTCCTTGCTTACCCTCTTTGGAGTCGACAAAAAAAAAAAAAAAGATAACGCGTTACCATTAAACTACGTTCGACCTGATTCCTAAATGGATACGTAAGCAGCCCTATCTTGGGGTTCGGTCCGACAAAAAAAAAGAAAAAAAAATCTTGGTAAAAAAGAGATATATATCCTATTGTTACTTTTATATGGCTCTGAAGTTGCAATTTATCCTAAAAATCTCTTTCCCTTTGTCCATTAAAGACCTTCCGATCAATTTTTGAGAATGTCAAGCCTTGTGTGCTGTATATATATATATATATATATATATAAAATCTTATTGGGGAAAACCTTCAGGGGCGCCATGAGACAATAATGAACGAGACAATAGAAATTATAGAGGTCAATTGTGAAAATCCTTAAAGGATAACTTTAGTCAAACAAAGTTTATCATGACAGGACAAAGATCAAGAAGGATGATTTGATTTGATTGAAAGGTGCAGCTTAATTCGAGATTAGACAGTTTTGAAGGGTCAAATGGCTACTCCAAACTACGTGTCATGTTTCATTCAAGTTAATGTATACCTCCAAATAAGCTTCCTTCCTTTACTGTTAAAAATACCTTCTATTTAAACATAATTCTTTTTTTTCCTTATTTCATTTTACACGTTTTGTTTTTATGCGTAAGTCTTGCATCAAATGCAAAATAAAGAAAGACGCGCAAAATTAACCATGGCTCCCAGTGAAATTGAGCAGAGATTGTTGGGCGTTCACCACCTTGACAAGGACAGAGAGCCAGTTAAGATAAGTGTTACGAGTGAAGCATTTGAAAATAAAGAGCAGAATCGTACTGAAACAAACAGAGATGCAACAGAATTTGAAAGATAAAGAATCAAGCTCGCCAACCAATTAGTTGAATCAGCTGTATCAAGTTGGGGCAGAGATAAGGAAAACCTCTAAAGAATTCAAGGTCACAAACCAACCACCAATTTTAAAACTCACAAATTTTTTTTCTTTCTCTCTTTGCTTGAACAGGGGCAAAGCAATCTTGTGAAGTTTAGTGAAAAAAAAAAAGTATAGCAAAGTTAAGTTTTCTTGAAATTTTCTCTTTTTGTTATACTCCTATAATTCTAAGTTCGTACCAATATAATAATAATAATAATAATAATAATAATAATAATAATAATAAAACCCCTCATATTCGAGACTGGGGCATCTTTTTTTCCTTTCTTTTCTAAAAAAAAAAAGAAAAAAAAAAGTATAGCAAAGTTAAGTTTTCTTGAAATTTTCTCTTTTTGTTATACTCCTATAATTCTAAGTTCTTACCAATATAATAATAATAATAATAATAATAATAATAATAATATTAATAATAATAATAATAATAATAATAATAATAAAACACCTCATATTCGAGACTGGGGCATTTTTTTCTTTTCTAAAAAAAAATAAAAAATCCTAATCTTTATTCATCTTCTTAGGGCACCATCCCCTAGTTGACAATTTATCTCGTCTTCATAGGGCACCATCCCCTAGTTGATATCTTATCTCGTCTTTATACGGCGTTATCCCCTAGTTGACATTTTATTCGTCTTCATAGGGCGTCATCCCCTAGTTGACATCTTATCTCGTCTTCATAGGGCGTCATCCCCTAGTTGACATCTTATTCATCTTCATAGGGCACTATCCTCTAGTTGACATCTTATCTCGTCTTCATAGGGCGCCATCCCCTAGTTGACATCTTATTCATCTTCTTAGGGAACCATCCCCTAGTTGACATTTTATTCGTCTTCATAGGGCGCCATCCCCTAGTTGACATCTTATTCATCTTTGTAGGGCTCCATCCCCTAGTTGCATTTTATTCGTCTTCATAGGGCGCCATCCCCTAATTGACATCTTATCTTATCTTTATAGGGCACCGTCCCCTAGTTGATATTTTAGGAAATAAACCTTCCTATTTTTCTTCTTTATGTCTTCATAGGGTATGACAACCCCTAGTCACATTTTTAGAAGCAAAAATTCGAATTCTTTTTCATGCATTCATTAGGCATAACTTTCTTTGGTTGCATTATTAAGAATAGGGTTCTTATTTTATCGCGCTCCTAGCCTAAGTTTCTATCCATTCATTTATTTATTTATTTTTAAACTAGTTTATAGTTTTCTAATAACTCACAAAATTTTTCTAGTGTAAACTGGGGCAGGAAATTTTGTTTGTTTTGTTTCGTCTTCTTTGATGGCTTGCAGGTTTTCTGCAAAGCACAGGTTTATCCAAGAATGGAATTTCATCTCCGGTTAAAATATAGAAGAATGGTCAGTTTGAAGATAGTTAGAGTCAGCTTTGCATTCATAGCGGCCCAATATCTCAAGAGACATCTTTTTAGCTTCTGATCAGGAGAACAAGCATCCAAAGTATTCTATGAACTATTCTTTGGTAGAGTATCAATGACTCAATCCAAGTTTCAAGTTCAAGTCTCAAATCTTAATTTCAAGATCAAAATTTTGAGATCAAGGTATCCACCTTCTTCT
>NW_025882953.1:5417-6415 GCF_002878395.1 Capsicum annuum
ATTTCATCTCCGGTTAAAATATAGAAGAATGGTCAGTTTGAAGATAGTTAGAGTCAGCTTTGCATTCATAGCGGCCCAATATCTCAAGAGACATCTTTTTAGCTTCTGATCAGGAGAACAAGCATCCAAAGTATTCTATGAACTATTCTTTGGTAGAGTATCAATGACTCAATCCAAGTTTCAAGTTCAAGTCTCAAATCTTAATTTCAAGATCAAAATTTTGAGATCAAGGTATCCACCAGAAGAAGGTGAGGCAATAACTGAAGATCCAAGAGGAAAATCGGAAGCAAAAGGATCAAGACAAATAGAATAGATAAGATCTTGTACTTTTATTTCCATTTTTATTTTTTGATGTAATAAAAGGAGCAACGAATCGGAAACTCGACGGGACCTCAACTCGACTCTCCAATTCATCCACTCATTCCTACACCCATTGGAACTACACGTGACCTGATTCTCTTATAACCCGAGATATGTAGGATGCCCAAAGCCAGGGCTCGGTCACACCCCTTTCCCACTTATTTACGTATTAATATTGAATAAAAGGTTGGGCCAAAAAATTAGTCATGTTTACTTCTTTGCTTCTTCATATTTCCAAGCAAAGAGGGGCATTCTGTAAACACCTAATTTTTTACCAAACCTAAGTGTTTTGCCATTTTAGTGTTCAATTTCGTTTTAGGGTCTAAATTAGATATTTTAAATTTATCTTATTTTTACTAAATTTATTTTAAAAATTTTGAAAAAACTACAAAAATAGAGTCACATTTTAAATAAGTTTTTATTTTTATTTTTTAGTTTATTTTTAGAAAAAAAAAAGAAGAAATTTTTCTAAATTATATTTGTTTCTTCTTTCAATTTTTAATAAAGAATGTTGTGATATTAATATTTCTTAACCATATTCCTAAGACTAGCTAATTAACTTATCTTGTATTTTGTTAGTTTTAAAATAGATTTTATTATTTTTATTTTAAATAAAATAAAAATAATAAAATCTATTT
>NW_025882954.1:0-1917 GCF_002878395.1 Capsicum annuum
CTCATCAGAGAGGCAGAGTCAGTAGTAGCAGTCTATGTAATCCAGAAATGCGTAGCCAACGCAGGATAAGGAGTCACCCATTAGACTAGGCTTGACTACCTCCCAGGGGTTATCCGTTAGATTAGGCTTGGCTCCACCCATGTGTCACCCATCAGTTAGACTTGGCATCCTAGTTTCTAGTGTTAGTACCCGTGGCACAGTATTAGCACCCTTCCAGGTGGGGTTACAGGTTGGACCCCAATCAGTTCAAACAGGGGTATGTCGATTAGATGATTACCTCCTACAGTCTCAGTTTTAGTCTCAGTTTAGAACTCAGTTCAGATCTACAGAATCAGGACTGTCAGACACACTCACTTAGTATCAGTAATTCAGTTATTAGTAAATTAAGATATCAGTTACTCAGTTATTAAAACTCAGTACTTAGCTTCAGAAAATCTCAGTTATAGTATACATATATGTATAGTATTACATACTTAGTATTTATAGTAGTTTTGGTTATCCATGTACTCTCTTATTCAGTTACTCCATATCATTTAGTCAGGTATTGTTTATGCATATGAACCCTTGCATTCATCCTTACCTCATCTAGCATACCAGTATATTCCACATACTGACTGTATACTCTTTCTTTGCGCTATGATATTTTATATCATAGGTTCAGACTCAGGTTCCTGACTGCGCTTAGACAGATCTTGTTAGTAGTCCCATATTTAGTAGTGAGTCCTTATCTATCAAGGATACGCTTTTATTTTAGTATTTTAGTTTATCAGTAGTTCAGTAGTTGGGGTTAGTTGGGGGCTTGTACTATCAACTTCTTTTTCAGATAATTCAAATTAGAGGCTTTTAGACTAGATTTTTAGGTAGTATTCAGTTTTACATATTGTTATTTCCAATGTTATATTTTATCTGTAATTTAGATTTTAAACCTTATGGTATTTTTGCATAATTCTATATTTATTTTTGTATTATTATTATTATTCAGTGCTCACAGCAGATATCAGTCATGAGTTAGCTTGTGGTCCTTCGGAATTATAAGCACTATTTGATGACTAAGGGGTAGTTTTGGGTCATTGAAAACTTGAAATTAGATCATAAGTTTCAACTGAGTCCTAGGGAGTCTGAAAGTCGCATCTAGTAGAGTCTTGTGCATGGGTGTATAGCACGCCACACTTATGGATAGAAGGCTATGAGATGTTTTAGGAAAAGTTTCCCTTCTTTCAGTATTTATGTTGCGCGAGTGAGAATGAGCTCAAGTTAAACTATCAATCTAATCCTTTTATTCCTTTTAGTTACAGAACATGCCTCCCTAAAAGGCTAACGAAAAGTGAATTGAAAATCAGTTAGCACCTCAGCCCATTTAGGCAGATCCCCTGGATGAGCATGTCTCCCATGTAGAATTTAGAGGAGCTGCCTTCAGTACTTTAGCCAATTTAGTAGTTTCTCAGAACAATCTGTAGGTTGTTGTCCTATTTAGGCTTGGGGTTCATACTCAACAGAGAAAGGGAGAGAATCATAGAAAAAAAGATAAAAAGAATAAAAAAGTCAGAAAAAGTAGTTTTAGACCAAGCCCAGAGGGTGGTAACCAATTCCAGTTCCATCAGAAATTCTCAGCCCCAAATCCTTTTGTAGCTAGTGCTCCAGTGCCAAAGTATAGAAATGAGAGTCGAGATGGAGCACTAGGATATAAGTCACAGGATAGTGGGACGGGTGTTCATACTAATCTACTTTGCGGAGAATGTGGTGAGAACAATAAGAGAGTGTGTAGAGCTGACAGTGATTATTGTTTTGGGTGTCGCAAGCTAGGCCATAGAGTTATGGATTGTCCTTATTCAGGTTTATAGGGTTAGTACCATTGTCCTCCAGCTCAGTTAGGTCGCCCAAATCATCAGGGTGCCACTTTCAGTGCAACTTTTTGGT
>NW_025882955.1:0-1004 GCF_002878395.1 Capsicum annuum
AGGGATGCAACACGAGGACTTCCGAAGGGGTCACCCATCCTAGTACTGCTCTCGCCCAATGACGCTTAACTTCGGAGTTCTGATGGGATCCGGTGCGATAGTGGTGGTATGATCGCATCCGTCATTCACAGCACTCCAAATTCTATTATGCCTCTTTCTCCTGTGCCGCCCGTCACACCCAGCACGCGGGCCTCCGCGCCTCGCCCCCTTTCTTGTTTCCGCCAAGAGGAAAAGCAAAAAGATTCGCCGATCGAACCGGCAAAATTAAACCGAATTTTAAAGGACAAAAAAAGGAAGGGATACAACACGAGGACTTCCCAGTGGGTCACCCATCCTAGTACAACTCTCTCCCAAGCACGCTTAACTTCGGAGTTCCGGTGGGATCCGGTGCGTTAGTGCTGGTACGATCGCATCCGTCATTCCCAGCACTCCAAATTCTATTATGCCTATTTGTCCTCCGCCGCCCGTCACACCCTGCACGCGCGCCCTTGCGCCTTGCCCCCTTTCTAGTTTCCGCCAAGCGGAAAAACCAAAAGATTCGTCGATCGAACCGACAAAATTAAACCGAATTTTAAAGGAAAAAAAAAAGAAGGGATGCAACACTACTCTCGCCCAAGCATGCTATCTTTGGAGGTCTGATGGGATCCGGTGCGTTAGTTCTGGTATGATCGCATCCGTCATTCCCAGCACTCCAAATTCTATTATGCCTCTTTTTCTTGTGCCGCCCGTCACACCCCGCACGCGGGCCTCCGCGCCTCGCCCCCTTTCTTGTTTTCGTCAAGAGAAAAAACAAAAAGTTTCGCCGATCGAACCGGCAAAATTAAACCGAATTTTAAAGGACAAAAAAAGGAAGGGATCCAACACGAGGACTTCCCAGTGTGTCACCCATCCTTGTACAACTCTCTCCCAAGCACGCTTAACTTCGTAGATTCGTAGATCGATCGCATCCGTCATTCCCAGCACTCCAAATTCTATTATGCCTTTTTATCCTCCGCCGCCCGTCA
>NW_025882956.1:0-2591 GCF_002878395.1 Capsicum annuum
TATATATATATATATATATATATATATATATATATATTGTCCACCGCTTCGGTGAATCTTCGAGGATATTCCGGCGACGTAACCAGCGGCCTCTTTTCCGTCGACTTTATTCCGGCAAACACTTTTTAACACCAACATTGTCGGATCAGCAGCACGGAGGCGTCTCGGTGACATCCAAACTTTGGTTCTTTCGTAACTTTATATTGTTTGAGTTCTTTATATTATTTTGCTCCTTGTCTTTTTCTTGGTGCTAGGCCATTAATGTGCTCTATTTTTCTTACTGTTAGTTTTTTCCTTACCTCGGTTTTGTTTTTTCTCTCTATTTGAGTTTAGTTTTGTTTCTTGATTATTTCTTCTAATTTGTGTGAGCCTTGTATTTCCTGTTGCTGCTTTGTTACTACTATTATTTAGATTTTCTTATATTTTCTTGTAGTAGTGGCTGTGGGCGTTGATGGTTGGATAGGGTCATGTCCGAGAGGGTTGGGGCGGAAGGCCGTTGTGGGGGCGGGGGAAGAGGAAAGGGCAAGGGTGGGAGGGTGGCCAAGGTTTGGCCTCAGGGGCGGTAAAGAAAGACGTGTGGATAGAGATGGTAGGCTGAGGGTTGGGTCTTGGAATATAGGGACTCTTCAGGGTAAGTCCATAGAGTTTGTGAAGATTCTTAGAAAGAGGAGGATTAATATTGTGTGTGTTCAAGAGACCAGGTGGGTAGGGTCTAAGGCTAGGGATGTGGACGGTTACAAGCTTTGGTACTCTAGGAGCGAGAGGCGTAGGAATGAAGTTGGCATCTTAGTAGATGAATTGCTTAGAAGTCAGGTAGTAGAGGTAAAGAGGATCAGCGATAGGTTGATGACTATTAAGTTGGTCATTGGGGGGTTTACCCTGAACGTGTGTAGTGCTTATGCATCGCAAGTGGGCTTGGATGGGGAAGAGAATATGCGGTTTTGGGAGGCTTTGGATAAGGTGGTGAGAGGCGTAGCTCGGAGAAGATTGTTATAGCAGAAGATTTCAATGGGCACATCGGGGCGTTACCTGGAGGCTTTGGTGATGTGCATGGTGGTTTTGGTTTTGGGGAAAGAAATGAAGAGGGGGCTACTCTATTGGATTTTACGAGGTCCTTTGGGCTGGTGGTGATGAACTCGGGCTTCCCGAAGAAGGACGATCACTTGATCACCTTTTGAAGTGTGATAGCCAAGACCCAGATTGACTTTTTATTGCTTAGGAAAGGGGATAGGGTGTTGAGTAAGGACTGTAAGGTCATCCCGAGTGAGAATCTTTCGACCCAGCATAGGCTCTTGGTTATGGATTTCGGTATAAGGAAGGATAGGAAGAGAAGGGGTGAGGAGTGTAGACCTAGAATTAAGTGGGGTGGCTTGACGCCAGTGAATGCATAGGAGATAGGGGAGAAGTTGGCGGGAATGGGGGTGTGGGAGTGTAGTGGGGACGTGGATAGTATGTGGGATAGGGTGGCTAGGTGCATCAGGGAGAATGCTAGTGAGGTATTGGGTGTTTCTAGGGGCCGGGCCGGGTATCATCGGGGGGATTGGTGGTGGAACAAAGAGGTTAAGAAGAAAGTGGAGACCAAGAAAAGGGCGTATGCTAAGTTGTTTGAGAGTAAAGACGAAGAAAAGAAGTGGGTAAACAGGAAAGAGTACAAGTTATCTAGGAAGTAGGCTAAGTTAGCAGTTACAGCGGCTAAGATGGCAGCTTTTGAGAGCTTGTATGCGGGGTTACATGAGAAAAAAGGGGGAAAAAGTTGTTTAGACTCGCTAAGGCTAGGGAGAGGAAAGGTCGTGACCTCGACCAGGTGAAGTGCATTAAGTGGGGGACGGTACAGTGTTGGTGAAGGACGGCCACATTAAGAATAGATGACAGTCGTATTTTCATAGGCTCTTGAATGACGAAAGGGATAGAACTATTGTGTTAGGGGAGCTGGAGCACTCAGAGGAGTGTCGGGATTTTAGTTATTGTAGACGTTTTAAGGTAGAGGAGTTTAGAGAGGCTGTTCGCAGGATGCGAAGGGGTAGGGCAATGGGGCCTGATGAGATACCGGTGATTTTCGGAAGTTTTCTGGAGAGGCTGGTTTAAGGTGGTTGACTGGATTGTTTAACAAAATTTTCAAGACGGCAAAAATGCCCGAGGCTTGGAGGTGGAGTACTATGATCCCTCTTTATAAGAACAAAGGTGACAGTCAGAGTTGCAATAACTATAGGGGTATTAAGTTATTGAGTCACTCTATGAAGATTTGGGAGAGAGTGGTCGAGGTGAGGCTGAGACGGATAGATCCTATTTTTGAGAACCAGTTTGGATTTATGCCTGGCCGCTCAACGACCGAGGCAATTCACCTGGTACGGAGGCTAGTGAAACAGTATAGGGAAAGGAAGAAGGACCTGCACATGGTGTTTATCGACTTGGAGAAGGCATACGACAAAGTCCCCAGGGAGGTGCTTTGGAGATGCTTGGAGGTGAGTGGAGTCTCGGTGGCATATATCAGAGCAATTAAGGACATGTATGATGGAGCTAAAACTCAGGTGAGGACAGCGGGAGGAGACTCAGAGCATTTCACTGTCTTGACAGGATTGCATCAGGGATCT
>NW_025882957.1:0-2753 GCF_002878395.1 Capsicum annuum
CCCATCAGTTACCATCTCCCTCATTACACACATTAAAAACTCCATCAATTACAATCTCTATGTCTTCCTCAATTACACACATTTAAAAACGCCACTTTCTCAAGCAATTCAACAACTATTCATCATCCAACAATTCCAGTTCACCTCTCAATCTCAGCACTCAAAAATCTAAGGGAATTGATTCTAGAAAGCAAGTCGAAATCCCTTCTTTTGGTCTCAAGTTATTTCAACATTTAAAGGTATGTAGAACTCTTTCTTTACATCTTCATTTTTTATTGTTTCTCTTAGTTCAAATTACTCTTAACATGTACGGGTTCTTTAATAAATTCTCTGGGAAATATGAAATTTCTTTATCTTCATCCATTATGTTAATTCTATTAATAACTTTCAGGAAATCTGAAAATCACCTTAGATCATGAATACTTATTCATTTTCTGTTTTTGGTGAAATCCTATTCCGACAGAAGCATAGTTCCATTTAGTCTCTTAAGCTGATATTTGTGCCAGATTATATGATGACACTAAATCTCCTTAAGTTTAACAAGTATGTGTAATTACTAATTGAAGGTGGTTTCGGTTGGTTATATTTCGTATAATCGATAACAAAAATTAATGGAACTTACAATGACAAAAACTTATCGAAAAACGTGAAGATTGCATAAACACGTGCAGATAGAAGAGACCATTTCCTTAAGACTATTTCAGTTACCTTACTAATATAGACTTATTTACCAACCTTCTCCTACGACTTACATCCTCTTATTTACATGTTTTCCTTGTTACCTAATTCTCCCATCTTTTACTACCCTTTAATTGTGCTCCCCTAATCCAAGATTTTCTAGCAGATCATGTTCTTGTTATGTTCCAGTAGGTAAATTACAACATCCTATAAAGATCATTAAGCTGTTTCACAGAAGATGTTTGCCAATACAAACTCAAAGTTATGAATCTTAACTGGAACGCTCATAATAATACCTTAATTCATTATGTTCTGTAAAATCCATGATTTAAGAACTTGAAGGTCTCTGAGGCTTTATGGTCTCTGAGGCTTTAGTTTTCTTCTTCTTTTCTTACAGTAAAGGGATGAATCCTTAATTTAATTATTTCATTATAACAAATGAATTGAAGTTAAGTCCACAGTTGAATAAGAATTATGACTTCTAGCTGTAAAGTTCAAATTTACTCTATAATGCTTGGAAATGCTCTGAAATGGTGCTAAATCAAAATATTATGAACACAAAGCGGTTGAATTCCCAACATAAGCCTAAGTGGCTAAAATATGTAGATGGGCCTAAAAGGTCTAAAGTATGAACATGAGCCTAAAACGGCTAAACCATGAAGATGAGCCTAAAATGGCTAAACTATTAACATGATCCTAATGAGGTTAACACTTTGAATATAAATAAGTAAGATAATGTCATGACCTTAAGGGAGTTAGTTAGCTGACCACGAAGGCATAGGTTTAAACAACACATGCCCGAAACTATGTTTGCCGACATAGGATAGAGATTATTCCACAAGTCAGATGACTCTTTTCATCATGTGTCCCGAAAAGGGACTAACCATGGATGCTAGCAAATTATGTCATTCCATGTCCTATGCTCGACAAGGTATTGGATGGCTTAGCTGATCGGGTCGAGATCAGACTCCATGTGCTCACATGGTGGTTTATGACGGTTCACTACTTTCTCCAACAAATAATCAAAGGAATTAAATCTACCTTACATGTTTAATCATAAATTTAGCTTATATTCTTGTTCCTTTCCAGTTGTCTTCTTTTACGTTTGAATTTTATTGTCATTTCTTATCTCTTGAAGTACTACCCTCCTTAAATGGTTTTGCATACCAATACAGTCTTTGGTGCTAAATCATTTCATGGTTCTGTCTCTCATGTCTGCGGTCAGGTGCCTCATTAGGATCTCTAGCTTCTTCTATTGGTGAGCCTCTTTCCTATTAGGAGGTTGGACAAGATATGATGACTTCATTATATTTTCTTTTCTTTCAGTGTTAGTACTTATTAGAGGCTTCACGGACTGATTTAGTTGCCAGATCTTGTAATTTTTAGTCTTAGTTGTCATGACTATTGTATCTTCAGACGTTAAGTGATATAAAATTAACATTGATGAAAGACTATCCTTTAAGAAATCTTATACTATTTTTTTTCCTCTCTATTCATTATTTAGCTGTATGCTCATGACATATGCCAAAATGTTCGCTCGTATTAGCAATAGTATCGGGTGCGTGCCACACCTAGGGCCTCGACTCTGGATATGACATTTGGACTATTCAGTTATGTAGTAAAAAGATCTCAACATTTCAACCCCCACAAATCACCTAGGTGGTGGCTAGTAAATTACTTCTTGTCCCAATTCTTGCAATCGTATCAATTTGATTTTCAACTCGTCATAGCATTATATTTATTTTATGATCAGGTAGCCACGAGAATATATAAATAAACTTAGCTTAGTAGCATTTGATTCTAGCCTGAACTTTTTGCTTGAAAGACGTTTTGGCATCATAAAGAAAATGGCAAATGTAAAGAGTTTACAAAAACTAGAAAACAATTTCTAACTCAGTTTTCTTTTTAAGAATTTCAACCAAAAGCAGAATAGATGAAGAAGAGTAATACCGAATAGCATAATGGAATAAGTCTTCAAAACACAAGTGCAGTATCACTATCTGGTTGTGAAAAATTAATACCAAACACTAATAGACTTTCTCCACCAACTCAGAACATCTAGTAAGTGCACAGGT
>NW_025882958.1:0-6378 GCF_002878395.1 Capsicum annuum
ATGTACAAGATGATACACAAACTCACAAGACAGATTAGCAGAAAGAGCATAAAAAAGAAGGAGAAGATCAATTTCAAGTGCAGAAATCAAAAAATGGAGGAGGAAAAGGTAAATACCAAGGAAAAGGGAGACAAGAGAATGTTTGGAATAGGAAGCTGACTCAACTGACCCTAAATGTCTGCATACAACAAATCAGTTTGATCATAATAGAAGATTAGTTAACACTCAAAATGCTTTTGAAAAGCTAATTGATCATAATAGAAGACATTATTATTCTCTTATTGCTCTAACGGAACCTTTTCAAGGCTTGGAAGAGATACAACAATACAAAAGAAGATTGGGAATGCACAAGGCAGTTAGTAATACTTCATCCAAGATTTGGGTTTTTTCGGAGAACATATAAATGGCTGACATAATTTCTAATATTATACAACAAATTACTTTGAAACTAAGAAGTAATGTGGTAGAAGTTATGAATACTATAGTGTATGCAAGGTGTAACGCACTGGAAAGGATGGAACTATGGGAAGACATTGAAGACATGGCACAAATTCAACAAATTACTTGGTTAATAGGTAGTTATTTCAATGTAATTTTTCATGAAGAGGAGAAACAAGGTGGATTAACTTTTACACAATATGAAGCGACAGATTTCAATCATTGTATCAATAACTATAGGTTGACTGAATTGAAATTTAATGATAGTAACTTTACTTTGTAGAATGGGAGGATTGAAAATGACTGCATACTTAAAAGGCTAGATAGAGTACTTGTGAATCAAGATTTTCTCCACATCTTGCCATCAGGTGAAGCTAATCATTTGATCAGACAATGTTCGGACCTTGCACCACTTCATATGATTTGAAATACTAAGGAGGAGATAACAGTTAAGCCTTTGAAATTTCTCAACTTCTGGATGAAGCACAAGGAGTAAAAAAGGTTGTAGAGGAAAATTGGAAAGTAGACTTTTATGGAAGTCCTTTTTAGATATATCAGGATAAAATCAAGATGGTAAAAGTAGCATTGGCACAGCAGAGCAAAGATACTTTTGGAGATATGTTTAAATAAATTGCTACTTCTGAAGATGTCATAAAGCTTAAGGAGGCATAGTTTGAGATATATCCCTCTTCCAACAACTGAGCTGAGCTATGCAAAGTAGAGGCGAATTTAAAAAGATTCAGAAATATTGAAGAAGAATACTAGAAGCAGAAAGTAGGCATGAGATGGTTTAAGGAAGGAAATAATAATTCAAAGTTCTTTCACTCTTATGTGAAGGAAACAAGAAAGAAACTTCATAGAGCAGAGATTCAAACATCTCAGGGAGATATGGTTACCTCTCAAAAACTATTGGTGAAGAGATAGGTTTCTTTTTTGCTAATCAGTTTAGGGAGGACGGATGTCCGGTGGATTTTAGGACGTTAAATCATATCCCTAAATTGATCTCTGAGGAGAAAAATGAGTGGTTACATGCTTTGCCAACAATGGAGGAAGTCAAAAAAGTAGTGTTGATTTAAATTAAGATAGTACCAGTGGTCCTAATGGATTTTCAGGCCAATTTATCTGACTTGTTGGCAGATAGTGGGTGGAGATATTACGAACATGGTGAAGGCTTTCTTTTATGGTCATCAGTTACCAAGATTTGTCACTCATACAAATATGGTACTCATACCTAAGAAGGAGTTTATAAAATTTTGGAGATGTGAGGCCTATAAGATTAAGTACCATTGTTAACAAAGTCATCTTCAGATGTCTCCATGAGAGGTTGGTGACTGTTCTTCCTAGTATAATATCTAAGAATTAATTTGGTTTGGTGAAGGGAAGAAGAATCAAAGAAAATGTTCTGCTTGCTCAAGATATAATTAGAGATATAAATATGAGTAACAAATTTCATAATATAGTGGTGAAATTGGATATGGCCAAAATGTAAGATTTTCTTGGATCTTTCGTACCAAAGTTCTTAGAATATTTGGTTTTTCAGAAGTCATTAATAACATGGTTTGAAGAAGAGTTTTGGATAATTGGAATTCAGTTCTGATTAATGGTCAATCATATGGTTTGTTTAACTCAACAAGGGGGCTGAAAAAAGAAGATCGTGTGTCACCAACCCTTTTCATTGTTATTGCTGAGATCTTATCTAGAGGATTGAATAATCTGTTCAAGAATGTGGAGTACAAGGGCTATGGACTTCCTAAATGGACTCTAGATATTGATCAGTTTTCCTATGCAGATGATATAATTTTGTTTTCCTCTAGAGAAAAGAGATCAGTAAGGAAAATAATAAAAGTGTGAAAAAACTATGAACAAGTTTCTGGGCAGATAGTTAATAGGGATAAAAGTTTTCTCTATCTTTATGAAAAACCTCCTCTTGATATTGGTTTAAGGTTAAAAAGACTTTCAGGGATTAAGGTAGGCAATTTTCCTTTCACATACTTGGGGCGTCCCATTTTTTATGGGAGGAAGAATAAAGCATAATTTTAAGAAATCTTAAGCATAGTGGTTAGAAGAATTTTTTTTCTTGGCAGAATAAATTCTTATCATATGGGGGAAGATTTATTGTAATCAATTATGTTTTACAATCTATGCTGGTTTATCTTCTGTCAGCTATGAGCCCCCCTAAGGGAGTAATTGACCAACAACATAAGTCTTTTCCTAAGTTTTTTTTGAGTAAAATAGGAGGGGAAAAAAGAAAACATTGGATTTCCTTGGATGAGATGTGTTTCCCCGGGAATGAGGATGGTATTGGGTTTAGATCTCTCCAGGATGTGTCCAAGGCTTAATTTTCTAAATTATAGTGGAACTTTAGAGTTTTTACATCTTCATTATAGGGAGCTTTTATGTGGAACAAATATTGTAAGAAATTTCATCCCTCAATTTCTAGACAATTAGGAGCCTCTCATGTTTGGAGAAAAATAGTAAGTGTGAGGGGTGAGGTTGAGCATGAAATTTGGTGGCAATTAAAATCAGAAAATGTGATCTTTTTGTTTGATAATTGCACCAAGTTTGAAGCTTTATATTTTCTTAAAAATGATTTTAAATGAGAGAAGGAGATAGAAGTGAAAGAATTTATAAAGAAAGAGGATTGAGATAGGAGGAAATTTGTTACACTATATATCTGAGGAGATGAAAAATCACAATACTAATAATATCAGTCCAATTCTAGGGGAGGATGGCAATGATTCAACTCAGTGGGTGGGGGATGTATGTGGAAGATTTTTTGTTAAATCATCATACAAAATAATGAGGGACAAAAGGGAGGAACAATAGTAGCTTAATAATATTTGGATAAAAGGACTTCCATATAAGATTTAACTTTTTCATTAGAGATTGTGGAAGAGGAGAATAGCCACAGAAGCCAATCTAAGAAGAATGAATATCAACATTGTGTCCAAATGTTTTTGTTATGATTAGTTTCAACAAGAGATTATGTCCCATCTTTTTCTAGCAGCTCCCACAGCCCAAAAGCTATGGAAGTAGTATATTTCATGTGCAAGTATTAAGATGGACAACATGAATATTCACTAAGTAATCACAAGTTGGTGGCATGCAGAAGGCGTAGGAAAGCTGAGAACAATACTTAAAGCTATTCCTCCCATTCTATTGTAGGAATTATGGAAGAAGAGAAATTCAAGATGTCATGATAAGGAATATAGTTATGAAAGACATTTTTATCAGTCTAATTACTATATATCAATTCATTAAGCTTAAGTATCCATGGTTGCAGGTTCCAAAAGATTGGGGGGAATAGCTTAAAGTCTTCAAAAATACAAGCAAAGGTTATATTATCTTCCAGTGAGATGGAAATTTCTAGAGATTGCGGGGGTTAAGTGTAATACAGATGGGCTAGTAGAGGCAATCCAGGTGAAAGTGCTTATGGATTCTATATTAGACACACTCGGCAGAATTTGATATTTGCAGCAGCCAAACCCGTAGGCATTGATACAACTATGGAAGAAGAGACAATGAGGATGCTTAATAGTTTGATACAATGTAAATATAGAATGCTTTAGAAGGTTATACTTGGAACTGATTCACTAAGTTTAAGAAAGGGAAAAAGACATTGTTTCCAACCCAAACTATACCCGAAAATTCGAAGCCACACCTAAACAATACTAGTGACCTATTACACACCTAAACAATAAAAAAGTAAAACTATTTACACTCTGTCAGGCTACTACCACTTGCATGTGGTGGTCATTTACACGCGCTGCCACGTCAGCACCACATCAGTAAAAAATATCATTTTTTTTATAGTTAAGGTATGTAATAGGTCACTTATATAGTTTAGGTGTGGATTCGACTTTTCGACTGTAGTTTGAGAACAATTATATAGTGAAGAACCATTAAAAGGATGGGAAAAACATAAAACTACTATAAAAATTGAATTACTAAATAAAAATAGCATAATAACCCAAAAACCATTAACATATAATTTTGACGATTTAAAAGAATTTAAAATGCATATAGATGAATTATTAGAAAAACAATATATACAAAAAAGTAATAGTAAACATAATAGCCCAACATTTATAGTAAATAAACATAGTGAACAAAAAAAAGGAAAAAGTAGGATGGTTATTGATTATAGAAATTTAAATGCAAAAACAATGGCTTATAATTATCCAATACCAAACAAGATATTAAAAATAAGGCAAATACAAGGATATAATTATTTTAGTAAATTTGATTGTAAATCAGGATTTTACCATTTAAAGTTAGAAGAAGAATCTAAGGAATTAACCGCATTTACGGTACTACAAGGATTTTATGAATGGAATGTGCTATCATTTGGATATAAAAATGCACCTGGTAGATATCAACATTTTATGGATAGTTATTTTAAACAACTACCTAATTGTATAGTATACGTAGATGATATACTATTATATACAAAAACTAAAGAAGAACATTTAAAATTATTTGAACAGTTTAC
Organism: Capsicum annuum; assembly: GCF_002878395.1. Lineage (NCBI taxonomy): Eukaryota > Viridiplantae > Streptophyta > Magnoliopsida > Solanales > Solanaceae > Capsicum > Capsicum annuum. The sequence continues at coordinate 4,931 of NW_025882958.1, forward strand.
AGATATAATTGAAAAATCAGGAATAAGTTTAAGTGAGAAGAAAGAAGAAATTATGAAAAATTAGATAGAATTTTTAGGAATAGAAATAGATAAAAGCGGAGTCAAAATGCAACAATATATAGTCCAAAAAATAATAAGTTCAGAAGAAGAATTAGATACAAAAAAGAAATTGCAATCATTTTTAGGATTAGTAAACCAAGTAAGAGAATATATATTCCAAAAGTAGCAGAAAACTTAAAACTATTACAAAAAAAATTAAAAAGGATGTAGAATATAGATATAATGAAGAAGACAAAAAACAAGTAAAGAAAATAAAATTACTTTGTAAAGAGTTACCAAAATTACAATTCCTAGATGAAAATAAAAAATTTACATATATAATAGAAACTGATGCAAGTGAATATAGTTATGGAGGAGTACTCAAATATAGGTATGAAGAAGAAAAATTAGAACATCATTGTAGATATTATTCAGGAACGTTTAACGAAACAGAAATAAAATGGGAAATAAATAGAAAAGAATTATGTTCTTTATATAAATGTTTAATAGCATTTGAACCATATATCGTGTATAACAAGTTTATTGATAAAATAGATAATACACAGGTACGATGGTGTCTAACAAGAAAAATACAAAATTCGGTTATGACAAAGGAAATTCGAAGACTAGTATTAAATATACTGAATTTTACATTTACAATTGAAGTAATCAATACTAACAAAAATATCATTGCAGATTACTTATCAAGACAAAGCTACTCAAACTGATTTACCAATGGAAGAGGCTGATGCCAAAGATACCCAGACTGATTTAGTGCTCCAAATGTTTAAACAAATGGAGTTATTACAAGAACGAGTTATTACACTAACTACTGAAGTTACAAATGTAAAAGTGCAAGTCGAGCACTATAAAAAACAAGATACTGTGCAGGAAAAGCTCATTAAAAAACTAGACCTAGAAGGTGACGATGAGAAACACCTTAAAACTTAAATTACTAGCGAAACTTCAATTACACCTGCAGGTACATCTAAAGGAAAAAATATAGTCACTAAAAATAGACCTGAAATACCAAAGAAAAAGAATTATAACCTCAGCCAAATGTTTTCAAAACCATATACACCAAATATATAAAATTTAGAAGCATTTCCACCTCCCCAGATACATACCTATTTTGAATCACTTAACCAAGAAAAACAGACATACAATTATTCTTCTCGTAAATACATTAACAACATACACACCTTACAAACCTTATTAAATACCAAACCTATTCAAAGTGAAGAGCTAGCCGCACAACAAAAAATGAGGAAATAAAATCTGATAATAATAATAAACTAAAATTGAATCTTGAACTAACTAAAAGGAAATTTCCATTACTTTTTTTACTTTCAACTAACTAAAATTATGTAATGAAGCATAATAACTAGAACAAATGCTTTATAGAAAAA
>NW_025882959.1:0-3949 GCF_002878395.1 Capsicum annuum
TTTGTTTGTAATTTGTTTGTTTTGTGCCTTTTATCGTTTACATTTCCGTTTCGAAATTCACAAATAGCTAGGGCACAATTACCTTGTATGTATTGTCAATATTCGCTGGATAATTATACATAGTAAAATAAATAATCAAGCCTATACTAGTAAACACTTTTTCTATTTTTACACTTCCTAAATTTTATATGTGATTTTCTCCTGAAAAAAATCTATGGCAATCCTCTCTATATTTTTTATTTTGTCTTTATATGCTTAGAAAAAACATTTCCCATTTTGTCTTTATTTTGTCTTGATTTTACTGCATTTCCCAAATCCATTTTAATTATTTGTGGCATTCAACAATCAATTAATTTGGAGTCAGATAAGGTTTTAAACGTGATGATTGGTTCTAGGAAAAGCAAATTATATGTTATCATTAATTGTATGATTTATAGTTGTTGTTCTCGTACCTTTTTTTCGAAGTAAGTATCATTAAAAGTATATAAAGTTTTTTCTATCATAATTTGTCAACTAATTTTAGAGCGCGACACACAAAATTATCTAATTTTTTTTTTTAAGAAGAAGAAGATAAAAACAAATGATTCTTTACCAAAGGTGAATAACAAACAAAAGTTTACTAAATCATGTCAGCCACCACGTTGACTTTATTCAAGTGCCAATGAAACACGATATATATACACTCACACGACTTTGAAGGTATCAAAGCTGCAACATAATGAAAAAAATAATGAAAAAAAATCCCTAGGTAACCTATTCAATTTCTTGATTTTTCTGTTCACTTCTATTCTAATTTATTTACTCATTATTTTGATTTCCAGACACATATTTTTGTGTGATCTCTATGTCACATGTGAGTATATTTTTTAAGTATGTATATATTTTTCAAAGTTGTATGACGATAGATACATCCGGGTGTGTTGTTATACATTTGGATAGATATGACATTACGTGATTTTTGAAGTCTGGAGTTATGTTTTGAATTTGCTTGTTTGTTTAGATTATTGTTTAGATTTCCCCTAGAAATTTATTAAGAACTAGTGTACAATTACCTTGTTTTGAAAAAATATTTGATGAATATTTTTATATGTAGAAATAAATAAATAGTTTCTTATCATAAATAAAGTCAACATCTTTAAATGGTTTTTGTTGTTTTCTCTTTTCATAAAGTCATGGCATTCAACGAAGAGCATGGGAAAAGGAGGGGGATGCGAATAACTAACTTGTAAAGATAAAAAGTAAAATAGATCTATTATATGTAATGGATATATTTTTCTTTGTGATATTATTTCATTTATATTTTCTCTTCAATATTTTAAATATTTGTAGTTTATCATTTTATCCTGTAGTAGTTGCAGAGTTACAGATTTCTGTATAATAATTTATCCTAATTGTACTGCAATCTATATCTAATTCTAGATTTTCAATGTTATTTATTATCTTGTGTTGTTTTTCTCGTAGCGAGTTTTTTAAATTATATAAACTATCACATGTACTTTTTCCTATATTTTCTAAGGTTTCTTCTATCCATATTCATTTTTCTTTTAGATTCTCCATTATTTCTCTAATTCGGTTTCTATAATTAATTTCTTTATTTAGATTATCTTGATTTTCTCTAGTTTTTCTAATATATTCTAACATCTCTTAATCTGAATAATATCCATCTAGATAATTATCCAGGTATAACTGTACTATCCAATTTATAGTTTCAGTTTCATAGTCTAATACTTTTTCTAATATTATTTTCTTAATATCTATAATTTCTATATCTCTAAGTATATATAAGATTAAGACTTTAAGATTATCTATCATTTAAAATTGGCTAAATATTTTATTATAATATTTTGTAGTTGTTTGTTTTAGTCATAGTAGTTCTTGCATATTTTCATTAAAAAATTTTATATATTTTATATCTTTAGTTTCCATGTATTTGTCTAAATTTACTTTCATCTGTTTTTCTATTAACTGTATGTTTCTCATATCTTTTTCCAAAAATTCTAGATATATGTAATTTATCATGGTAAGTATTTGTAAGAGTAGTTAGGTAGGTATGGTATGTAATTCATTCTAGTCATATAATATCTACCAAATATTTTTTCTAATATGATTTTTCTTATATCTACTACTTTTATATCCTTAAGTACATATAAAATAAGTATTTTAAATTTGTCTACCATTGCATCAGATAAATAATTATTCATTTTCATAAAATTGTTATTTTCAAAATATTCCCTTCAATCATGTACATAACAAAATATGGTCATCTTAGATTACTATATACTAGATTATTCTTAAATAGCATGTTCTTCGGTCACTATTAGCATGTAATCTTGATATTTTTCCCTTAACCAGCGTCTCTACTCTGGTTACTCCCCACCATGGCTTCTTTCCTCATTGGTTTCACCTTTAGGATGGCATAGTTCTTAGGAATTTTTCTCCGTTTCCACTTTGCTAATAAACTTCTTAACATATTATTCTTCGAATAATTCTACTATAAAGTAACTAACATGAATTTATTTTATCATACCATGATTGTTGGGAATTATGAATTTAGCTATTCATAATTATAAATAAATATACCTGTTTGGGTAGGTTTGATATTTCTGATGTTTGTTCCTCCATAGCTTTTTCCATTGAAATAAATATATTTTTTAATAACTAAGAAAAATATTTATTGCGGACAGGAGAGAGTATTTGTACTTCAACACATGAAGGCTTGCTTTGCAATGCCTTCGGTTCATCTTATTTATAGACTGAATGAATCTTTACAAGAATTTGCACGTTTTTAAAATTAGTCTACTTTACAAAAAAGTCTTCTAATAAGACAAAAATCATTAATGCCTAGACTAATAATAGTCAAAAAGCTTAAAGCCTAAAAAGTCTAAAAATCTAAAAGTCTAAAAATCTAGCCTATACAAAAATTTTCAATACTTCACGTAAAATGAATTGTGAAAGTTTACATGTTGCTTTCATAATTTAATAGCTTGTCTCCTATTATTACTCCGTTGATATCTTCTCGTTGTCGTATCTACTGCTATTCCATATCTCCATTATTGCGTCTTATCTTGTATCTTTCAGCTGGCGTTCTTATCTACTTGGTTGATTTTACTTCTATTCTAGCTGAACTTCTGGGATATCATTATCTCCTCTATTGCATTTTGAACATTTATGATCTAGATATTTATGTCCAATTGTCTTTCAATATCTGGTTAATAATTCTTATGAAATAAATTTTTTTCTGATAGCTCTGGCGATAGGTTCTGTCTCTGGTTTAAGCAACGTCAGAATCCATTGCCTAATAGTTTCCATAACTGTTTCTCTTAATTCCTTTGAATTTGAATATATTAGTACATAATTTCTTGAATAATAACTCCATATGGGATTTTGGTTGCAGTATGTGTTCGCTAGCTCTTGCAAAAGTGTAGATAGTCCGATAATCCTCTTATTCGCATAAAATTTTGGTATCTCAATTCTAGGTATTTCTGGTTCTGGAATAATATCTTGTGTTATAATCATATCTCGTGTCATTCCTATCTTTACAACTTGTATGGGTTTTTTAACTTCATCATATAATATCTATGCAGGTGCCGTGTAAATTTTTATAAAAAATAAGGTACATTTGGTTATTCTTTTAAAAATGATAAATACTTCATATATTTTCGGTATAGTGGATATCTCATTTCCATCAGAGGTATATACAGTACTAAGTAATCCATATTCATAGCAAGTTTTAACTAGACTTGATTTGGTTTTAGGTAAAGCAATTAGCTTATTATATCCGGTCAATCTTTGGGTTATATAGTTTGTATCTGGTTCTTGGATGTTTATAGCTCTGGGGTTAGCATTTAAAAAGGTTTGTACATTGTAGATATTTTCTATATATGTTCGGGCTGTGTAGTTGTAAGTCTTTTTGTCTTGGTTTAGACTATCTCGGTATGTGGTAATTTGT
>NW_025882960.1:0-1642 GCF_002878395.1 Capsicum annuum
ATCTACAATGTACAAACCTTTTTAAATACTAACCCCAAAGCTATAAAAATCCAAGAACTAGATACAAACTATAACCTAAAGATTGACCGGATACAATAAGCTAATTGCTTTACCTAAAACCAAACCAAGCATAGTTAAAACTTGTTATGAATATGGACTACTCAGTATTGTATATACCTCTGACGGAAATGAGATATCCACTATACCAGAAATATATGAAGCATTTAGCATTTTTAAAAGAATAACCAAAGGTACCCTATTTTTCATAAAAATTTACACGGCACCAGCAGAGATATTATATGATGAAGTTAAAAAACCCATACAAGTTGTAAAGATAGGAATAACACGAGATATGATTATACCACAAGATATTATTCCATAACCAGAAATACCTAGAATTGAGATACCAAAATTTTATGCGAATAAGAGGATTATCGAACTATCTATAATTTTGCAAGAGCTAGCAAACATATACCGCAACCAAAATCCCATATGGAGTTATTATTCAAGAAATGATGTACTAATATATTCAAATTCAAAGGAATTATGAGAAACAAATATGGAAACTATTAGGCAATAGATTCTAACGTTGCTCAAACCAAAGACGGAACCTATCACCAGAGCTATCAGAGAAAAATTTATTTCAGAAGAATTATTAACTAGATATTGCAAGACAATTGGACATAAATATCCAGATCATAAATGTTCAAAATGTAATGGAGGGGATAATGATATCCCAGAAGTTCATCTAGAATAGAAGAAAAATCAATCAAGAAGATAAGAACGTCAGCTGGAAGATACAAGATAAGAAGCAATAATGGAGATATAGAAAAGCAGCAGATACGACAAAGAAAAGATATTAACGGAGTAATAACAAAAGACAAGGTATTAGATTGTGAAAGCGACATCTAAACTTTCACAATTTTCTTTACGTAAATTATTAGAATCTTTTGTATAGGTTTTTGACTATTATTAGTCTAGGAATTAATAACTTTTGTCCTATTAGAAGACTTTTGTAAAGTAAAGTAGATTAGGTAGATAATTTTTTAAAAGATTTTTTAGAAACGTGTAAAAATAGGAATACTCTTGTAAAGTTTCAGTCTATAAATAAGATGAACCGAAGGCATTGCAAAGCAAGCCTTCATGAGTTGAAGCACAAATCTCTCTCTTGTCCACAACAAATATTTTGCTTAGTTATTAAAAAACAGGTATATATCAATGGAAAAAGCTATGGAGGAACAAAGCTTAGAAATATCAAACCTACCCGAACAGGTCTATTTATTTATGTTTATGAATAGTTAAATTCATAATTCTCAACAATCATGGTATGATAAAATAAATTCATGTTAGTTACTTTATAGTAGAATTATTCGAAGAATAATATGTTAAGAAGTTTACTAGCAAAGTTGTAAAGGAGAAAAATTCCTAAGAACTATGTCATCCTAAAGGTGAAACCAATGAGGCAAGAAGCCGTGGTGGGGAGTAACCAGAGTAGAGGCGTTGTTTAAGGGAAAAGTATCCAAATTACCATGCTAATAGTGACCAAAGAACATGTTATTTAAGAATAATCTAGTATATAGTAATCTAAGATGACCATATACTAGATTATTCTTAAATAACATGTTCTTTGGTCACTATTAGC
>NW_025882960.1:1742-2668 GCF_002878395.1 Capsicum annuum
TGTTTAAGGGAAAAGTATCCAAATTACCATGCTAATAGTGACCAAAGAACATGTTATTTAAGAATAATCTAGTATATAGTAATCTAAGATGACCATATTTTGTTATGTATATGATTGAAGAGAATATTTTGAAAATAGCAATTTTATGGAAATGAATAATTATTTATCTGATGTAATGGTAGATAAATTTAAAATACTTATTTTGTATGTGATTAAGGATATAGGAATAATAGATATAAGGAAAATCATATTAGAAAAAATATTCGGTAAAGATTATATAGTTAGAATAAATTACATACCACACGTACCTAATTACTCTTATAAATACTTACTACACATCAACTATGATAAATCACATATATCTAGAATTTTGGAAAAAGGATATGAAAAATATACAATTAGTAGAAAAACAAATTTAGACAAATACATGGAAACTAACGATATAAAATATATAGAATTCCTTAATGAAAATATGCAAGAATTACTTAGACTAAAGCAAACAACTAGAAAATATTATGAAAAAGCATTTAATCGAACTTAAATAACAGATGATATTAAAATACTTGTTTTATATATACTTAGAAATATAGAAATTATAGACATAAAGAAAATAATATGGGAAAAATTACAAGATTATGAAGAGAAAGAATTATTAAACAGTATAGAAAACTTATACATATATTATGAACATCAATATTACTTAGATTCAGATGGATACTATTCAGAATAAATAAATGTTAGAATATACAAAAAAAAATAGAGAAAGGCAAAATTGGATATATGAAGAAGTTAATTACAGAAATCAACTTGAAATAGAAAAAAGATAACTAGAAGAAAAATTACTTAAAATAAAATCAACCTTAGAAAAAGAAGATACAGATAATGATTTATTTAATACATACGAAAAATTATTTAATACAGATGGA
>NW_025882960.1:2768-4350 GCF_002878395.1 Capsicum annuum
ACAGATGGAAAATTACCTATACATGAACAACAAATACTAGTTAATCAGATAAAGAATATAAACCTACGCATTGAATATAGCAAAGTTAGAATAAAATACTACATAGAAATTGCTAAAATTTTAATAGGATAAAATAATAAACTACACAAATTAATGAATACATCTTACGAAAAGAATAAATCATTAAAAGATATCGAAACTAAACTATATAGTTTATACCTAGAAAACAAAAGATTATATAGTACTAACGAAGATCCTAAAACATTAGATAATTTAATTACGATAATATCCAATTTAGAATATGAATTAAGAAAACATCTTAAGTCAAGAAGATAAAAATGAAAATTAAACCAACCAATAATATACACGAAATAATCTACTTAAAAATAAATATTTATCTACTTGTTCTTTTTGATGAGCTTGATGATTCTGGTTTTCATCAACTATTCTTTTCGTTGTACTTATTCTATCATTTACTATTTCTAAATTTTCTTCTATATCTATGTCTCTATAGCTATAATCATTATAATCTATTGTTTTTACAATTTGTTCGAATGGGCTTTCTATTCATATCTTGTTAATCTTATTTTTTCCTGTTATTTTATGTTTTGTTGTTAATACATATAAATTTTTACATCTTATTGTAAATATTTTACTTCCTGGGGTTAATTTTATTCCTGATATTTTCCAATATAATACGAGTGATTTATCTATATTTTTATCTGTTACCGCTACTGAATAATTTGCACTTATTATAAATTTAAATTTTTGGTATATTAGATTTCCTTTTACGGCAGTTATTATGTTTTTTTCTATAGGTTTTATAATTCTATCATCTGCTAAATATAATTCTATTGGTGTATCTATTCCTTCTCTAAAACATGCTTTTATAATTCTACATTCCACTATGCAAGTATTGTTTCCCTCAAGCTTAGACCTTGAATATTCCTACCTATAAAAGAAGAAAAGTAGGACCAAGTCCTGTTAGAAATATTTGATATCAAGAACACATAAGACATAGTCTCGTGTGATGGATTTGCATAATACCATCACCTAGATGGACCTTGAACTCCACATCTCATTATATTATCATCCACTGGGACTTTTTATATTCACTTTCTACCCATAAAAAAAGTTATTTTAAATGGTAACACTTTTATCCATAAGTCTCTATAAGTATTGTTAACCATCATTCTTTTTCTACGTACTGCCATGATGATTTCACTATAAACTTGCCTTTTGAATCAATACTCTATATACCTTTGTCCCCATCTTGTGTCTTCCCTAGTGGTCTTAACTTATATAAAATATTATCAAAATTTTCATCTGAAAAAACTTGTTTTATCAACCAGCCATTTCATGTTCTATTTAAAATCATGACACTCACATACTGATATCTATCATACCATTCCTTGTTGTCCTGCATAATGGTATACAAATCCCCTATACCGATCAAATTGTCAAACCAAATTTAGGAATTCCCACTTGGGATTTTCCATATAATTAGGTGCTCTATAAAATCTCTAACTTGCAACAATTTTTTCCATAGTTGAGAACCTCCAGCTCCATATTTTCACATTTC
>NW_025882961.1:0-5740 GCF_002878395.1 Capsicum annuum
ATTATGAAAACGAGAAAGTTTTAACTAACAGAACACTCACGCATGCATTGTAAAACGATAAGAATGAAGAATCGAATAAAAATAATAATAATAAAAAAAATTAATTAAACTTTTAAGAACTACTTTGAATCAACTAAATACATCATTAAATTTTAAACATTGATTATTAATGACATGTCATCAAATCTGTTGCAATATCTAAGCATACAACATATATTAACTACATTGAAATGCTCTCGGATATATATGACTATGATAAAATAAAGTTTATGTCGGTATGAAATCATTTAAACAATTTCACTCAAACTCCGATTCATGATAAAACTTATAATATAATAGTACAGAATTGAATAGGAACCTGTGTAGCAAATTATACCAAGTATAAAAACACCGTCTTCGAAAGCTCGAACGGAACTCCAAACTCAACTTCGTTGCTTTTTTTTTTCTTTCTGTTTTACTCTTAGTTTTTTCTTTTGATATTTGCTTTTCCACAAAATGTTATTTTCTTTCTTTTCCTTCTCGTGTGTTTGTGTTCACCTTTTTTATTGTTGTTCTCTTTCTCGAATATCTGGATCCGTATGTTGTAGTGTGTATATATATGGGGGTGTGATTTGGGAGGTTGAGGGAGTTGGAGTAAAATTAGGGGGTGGTTGGGGTAGGTTAGGATAGGATAACTTTTTTTTTTTTTTAAATATAATAATAATAACAAAATAAATAAATAAATAAAATAATAATAATAATAATAACAATAAAAATAATAGAATAATAACTAATTAATTTTTATATTAAATAAAATACAATTAAAGTTTTAAAAATAGCCAAAAATAAATATGATTAAGATAGTACTAAAACAACTAACTTATTTATTTAAAAAGAAACTTATTTTTTTTAAGTTTTTGTATTATTTTTTTTTTGAAATTGGAATAAAATAAAATAATATCCTAAAATTAACTTCATTTAGTTATTTATCTTTTGACTAAAAATTGATTAAAAATAAAATAATAATTAAAATAATATCAAATCAAATATAAATATTTAATACCGAAAAATATATATATTACACTCGGAGAGGGTCAAAATTAACGTGTCTATATTTTTCCACTCTTTGTTTGATATCTCGAAGAGTTTTCATACAAAGAAGTAGACAAAGATATGATTTTTTATCCTCCGATTATTCAGAAAGAATATATAAAAAAAAAAAAAAAAGATGTGACCGAGTTCTGATTTTGGACTGCCTACATATCTCGGGTTATAAGGGAATCGGTCACGTGTAGTCAAAGGTAAAATGGTGAGAGAACGAGTTAGAGGTTGAGTGAGGTTCCATCGAATTTCCGATTGACGACTTCTGCTTTTACATAAATAACAAAATAAAATTGAAGATACAAGTGAAAGATCCTATCTATTCAGCTATTCTGAAATCTTGACTTGAATCTTCATATCTTCTCAAATGGTGAGATAGTTATTATTCTGAGTTGAAATTGAAACATAAAATATTCAACCTCGGTTGCTTTTGACATTAAAGAGGAACTTGACAATTGATTTATTCTTCATATTTTCTTCTGGTTTGGACTTTAAAATGTTCACCCTATTCTTCAGGTGGGCTCCTGACTTGCAATTGATAATTTTCATTCTATTCTTCAGGCGGGCTCCTGGACTTCTTTTTTTTTTCCCCTGTTCTTCAGGCGGGCTCTTGGACTTACAATTTCTTCACCCTGTTCTTCAGGCGGGCTCCTGACTTGTTACATCTTCACCCGGTTCACCAGGACTCCTGGACTTCCTTTTTCTTCACCCTTTTCTTCAGCGCGGGCTCTTGAACTTTCCTTTTCCTTCACCCTGTTCTTCAGGCGGGCTTCTGGACTTTCTCTTTCTTCACCCTGTTTTTCAGGTGGGCTCCTGGACTTTATTTTTTCTGATTTTTTAAATATGTTCCTGAACTCAAAATAAAAGGTGACACAGAAAAATAACATCCCATTCTTCAGGAGGGTCCTAGACACAAAGTAAATTCTCATTCTTCAGGAGGGTCCTGAGCAAAAAGTAAATTCACATTCTTTAGGAGGGTCTTGTGCAAAAATAAATTTTCATTCTTCAGGAGAGTCCTATCCCATTCTTCAAGAGGGTCCTGAGCACAAAATAAATTCTCATTCTTCAGGAGGGCCCTCTCCCATTCTTCAGGAGGGTCCTGAGCATAAAAATAAATTTTCATTCTTCAGGAGGGTCCTGTCCCATTCTTCAGGAGGGTTCTGAGCATAAAATAAATTCTCATTCTTCAGGAGGGTCCTGAGCATAAAAATAAATTCCCATTCTTTAGGAGGGTTCTGTCCCATTCTTCAGGAGGGTCCTGAGCATAAAATAAATTTTCATTCTTCAGGAGAGTCCTGTCCCATTCTTTGGAAGGGTCCTGAGCATAAAATAAATTTCCAATCTTCAGGAGGGTCCTTAGCATAAAAATAAATTTCCATTTTTCAGGAGGGTCCTATTCCATTCTTCAGGAGGGTCCTGAGCATAAAATAAATTCTCATTCTTTAGGAGGGTCCTATCCCATTCTTCAAGAGGGTCCTGAGCATAAAATAAATTCTCATTCTTCAGGAGGGTCCTGATCATAAAAATAAATTCTCATTTTTCAGGAGGGTCCTGTCCCATTCTTCAGAAGGGCACTAAGCATAAAATAAATTCTTATTCTTCAGGAGGGTCCTGAGCATAAAAATAAATTCTCATTCTTCAGGAGGGTCCTGTCCCATTCTTCAGGAGGGTCCTGAGCATAAAATAAATTCTCATTCTTCAGGAGGGTCCTGAGCATAAAATAAATTATCATTCTTCAGGAGGGTCCTGAGAAAAAATAAATTCCCATTCTTCAGGAGGGTCCTGAGCAGAAAGTAAAATTCAATGAACATGAACAAAATTTTTGCCCTAGTTTATTCTTAAAAAATGACTCGACTAAAAGGTACGTCTTATAGGAATCAAGGAGGATGATTCGACTAAAAGGTACGTTTTATAGGAATCAAAATTCAAGTTAGGAAGTGTGTTGCCTAACAAAATGAAAACTGACTTATTCAGACTAGGAAGTGCGTCTCCTAGAGGTTAAATGAAATGACTCGACTAGAAAGTGCGTCTTCTAGGAGTGATGGTTCAAGTTCCGAAGTGTGTTACCTAACAAATAAAAAACTGACTTATTCAGACTAGAAAGTGCGTCTCCTAGGGCTCAAATGAAATGACTCGACTAGAAAGTGCGTCTTCTAGGAGTGAATGTTCAAGTTAGGAAGTGAATCACCTAACAAATGAATCTTGAATTATCCACACTAGGAAGTGCGTCTCCTAGGGGTTAAAATGATGAGTTTTTACCATTATTGATTACCAAATCTGTGTAACAGTACTGCCTCTTGCATTTGCAGAAGTGAGAAATTGCAGCTTTTAATAGTTAAGCTTTGAAACCTTTGATATGAAGGTAGCACATGTTTTTGTTTCATATAAAGAAAAACTTTTTAATTTAATTTAAAAATACGGTGGTTGATTTGTGGCATTTGGCTATTGAGGCGATTTCTTGTACTTGTCATGCCCAGCTCCATTGCAAATCATTGATAGATATTGTTGACTTCTTGTAGTATTGACCCCAAATTTTGAATACCAAAATATTATGACTCAAATCATATTTCTCTTGCATGATGCCTCGGGATTCAGCTTCAAATACATCTTTTATACTTTTATGAGTCCAAAAACTGTCGGATGACAAGCATTCTCGAGTACTTTACTTTATTTTTGAAACATGTCATCTTTGTGTATTGTTCTTTTGTCTTGATTTGCACAACTAAAGGAGTTGGTAGCAAGTTTTGAAATCCTTCCTCACTTATCTTGATAAAATTTTGACTAAAAAAAATACATGAAAGATGACGATAGTGATTTTCTTTTGACCACAAAGACACAAAATTAAAAATCAAAAATAAAAATAGAAAATAAATAAATAACAAAAAGAATAGGAAAGAACAATAGACGTCTCTTCTTAAAAAAAATTTTCAAAAAGAAAATTTTATCTGGGTGTGGCATTTGATTCTAGTGATTATGACATGCACCTTGAATTAAACAACCTGATCTATCCAAACTAATCACTCTCACTTTTTGTCCACTCGTTGAATTTGAAAGGGAGTCATTCTTGAACTTGTTCCCTCTAGATTATAATCCTTCTTAGGCTAGTGACACCTCGATGGGTTTTCGCCAACAAGCAGCTCCCACTTTCTCTTCTTTTTCAACTCATTGTCGTCTTATGGTGCCCATGAAGACTTTTACCAATAAAACTCTCATTTTTATTGATCTCACAACTCACGGTCGCCTTATGATGCCCAAAAGGGTTTTCACCAATAAGACTCTCTCATTTTTTTTCTTTTAGAAAATAACACTCAAAATATGAAATATCATACACCTAGAACATGTTTAGCCTTGATATTCTCAAAGATTGATCTGAAGGTCTTTCTTTGGTTGTAGCTTGGCTTTTGGAATGAGATAGAAAGAAAGATCGGCATAGGACTCAAAATTTACACAACATTGGGTAAAATACAAACTTTTGGAATCGACTCTTTTAAAGAAATAAACTTTTGCCCCAGTTTTATTTCATTCTGGGTAACTTGAATTTTCTTTCGGTTGGACCGAACCCAAGAGTAGGGTTGCCTACGTATCTTGTCATAGCAAGAATCAGGTCAAACGTAGTTCAGGACAACTTGTTCTTCTGCTTGATGCTTTTTTTTTTTGAATCGAACTTTGGCTCTCTTGTTTTTTTTTCTTTGATTCTTCTCTTTTCGAGAACTTTCCCAACTCTAATTTTTTCATTTTGACATTTTTTCTGACTTCATTTTTCTTGACATTTTTTTTCGACTTTTTAAATTTCTATTTTGATTCCAAAAGAAGGGTACGAAAGAAAATAAGACTAAAGCTCAAAAGGGGTAACAAAGGATGACACAACATTTGGGTAGCAGAATGAAATGCCTTCGTCATATCAATCCTTAAAAACACAAGTACATAACATGTAATCTGAGAGTAGAACATGGAGATTATACGCATCTTTTTCAACATTGATCATGACTAAGCTCATGCACGTGCGTCACTTCTTTTAAGCTTGTGAAATATACATGTCCACTTATATTGTACTTTTCTCTCGATGGATGACTCATGCCCTTTTGAAACTAACCTCCTTTTGCTTTTCCTGATAGTAGATATTATAAATTCTCTAATCGACCCCATTCAAAGTCCTCAAATTGAATCTTCTAATCAATGATCAAGTTATTTTCTGATTCACAAAATGATTGCCTCAATACATTCAAGTGAGGCTGTAACTATGTCTCCAAATACCTGAACACATACTTATTTTCTTATATGTTTTTTTTTTAAAAAAAACTTTGTCTTCTTGGTCAAATGTTTCAGGATTAGATTAGATTTAAAAATCAGTCTGTGAATTCAACATGCATATCACATCACTAGAATCACAATAGAAAGAGCTCTCTAAAGAAAAGAAAGACAACCAAACAATATGTAATAAAAAATAAAAAGAACACACATTTGTTAACAGAAAGATAGAAGGATTTGAATGAAAATGATGATAAAATAAGATAGATCCCAACCCAGCCCTAAAATAATTCGGGTAGTAGAAAGAAAACAAAATAGACTACCAAAAATCCTTCCTCGCGGGGAACAGATTGACTTCTAAATTGCCGAACTTAATATTTTAGCCATTGAATTGCACGTCGGCCTTAATGGA
>NW_025882962.1:0-1792 GCF_002878395.1 Capsicum annuum
CTATTTTTAATAAAGTTTTATACTGCACCAACATAGATATTATATGACGAGATCAAACCAGCTATACAAATTGTAAAAATAGGATTAACCAGAGAAATGATTATATCGGAAGATATTATTCAGCAGCCAGAAATACCTAAAATCGAGATACCTGATTTTTATACAAATAAACATCTTATTGGAATATCTACAATTGTTCAAGAATTAGCAAATAATTATATCAATGGAAACCCTATATGGAGTTATTATTCAAAAGATCATCAAATGACTTATCCAAATTCAAGGGAGCTATGGCAGACAGATATGGAAGATGCTAGACAATGGATTCTGATATTACTCTACCCAGAGAAACAACCAACTGCAAGAGCAATTAGGAAGAGATTTATTTCAGAAGAATTATTAACAAGATATTGTAAAATGATAGGACACAAATATCTAGACCATCTATGTTCAAGATGTAATGGAGGAGATAATATTATCCTGAAAGTGCAGCAAGAATAAAATAAAAAATCAACCAAGAAGATAAGGACGCCAGCTAGAAGATAAAAATCAACGGAGCAATAATAGAAGATAAATAAAACAAGATAATAAAAGTTATGAAAGAAAGTGACATGTGAATAGTTTTCTTGACTTTAGATATGTAAGTTATTATAGCATTTACTAGTTTTTGATAACTTTTGACTTTTCTATGGCAAAGTGATTGTATAGCTTTAGTCTTTATTAATTTTGTCTTTTTGTAGAATAGTCTTAAGATTTTTTGTAAAGTCTTTTGTAAAGAGGACAAGTGTAAAGTAGAAAATAGTTTACGCGTTTTCTTTTAGGCTATAAATATGTAAGTCATTCGGCAAGATTAAGGCAAGACTTTCATGTGTTGAAAGCAAGCCTTCTTTCTTGTACACAAAAAACTTTTGAATATTTAATAAAAAACAGATATATTTCTAAGGAAAAGCTATGGATGAACAAAGCCCAGAATTATCAAACCTACCAGAACAGGTATATTTATTTACGATTATGAATAGCTAAATTCATAAATTCCTGACAGTCATGATATGATAAAATAAGTTCATGTTAGTTACTTTATAGTAGAAATATTCGAAGAATAGCATGTTAAGAAGTTTATTAGCAAAGTGGAAAAGAAAAAAATCCCTAAGAACTATTCCATCCTAAAGGTGAAACCGGTGAGGCAAGAAAGCCATGATAGGGGAGTAGCCAGAGTAGAGGCATTGTTTAAGGAAAAAGTATTCAGATTACCATGCTAATAGTGACTGAAGAACATGTTATTTAAGAATAATCTAGTATATAGTAATCTAAAATGATCATATTTTGTTATGTATGATTGAAAGAAATATTTTGAAAAAGCATCATATGAAAAATGAATACTTATTTATCTGATGAAATGGTAGATAAATTTAAAATACTTGTTTTGTATGTACTTAAGGATATAGAAATTGTAGATATAAGAAAAATCATATGGGCAAAAATATTTGATAAATATTTTTTGACTAGAATAAATTGCATACCACACCTACCTACCTACTCTTACAAATACCTACATACCAAACCTACACATCAACCATGATAAATTACGAATATTGGAAAATGGATATGAAAAATATACAATTAATAGAAAAACTAATGAAAACAAATCTAGAAAAATATATGAGAACTAAAGATATAAAATATATAGAATTCCTTAATGAAAATATACAAGAATTATTAAGATTAAAACAAACAACCAGTAAATATTATGAAAAAGCATTTAATGAACCATAAATTACTAAAATCCAATTTC
>NW_025882963.1:0-46419 GCF_002878395.1 Capsicum annuum
ACCATAAATTTATTGAAATGTAAAATGGGTTAGATTCCCTAAATTTTAAATTGAATTGATGTCTTTGTTTAAATAATGGGTTTGAGTCCCAAGGTCGATTAATAATAGTTATGGTATGTTGTACGCTTGCAAGTGGGGTGGTATGATGACACCAACGGGATGCCTTTGGTAAGTAAATATATTGATGGTTGCGTGTGTGTAATGAATGTTTTAAATGAAATTTAAAGCAGGATGCGTAGTCGGGCCGTGAAAGTAGAGTCCGAAGGACTAACACTGAAAATGCGCTAGTCGGTGCGAGAGTCTATATGATCGGGAGGTTCGAGTCCCCCGAATGGATCTATGAACAAGAGGTTCTAGTCCCCTATATTATATACATTTGGTGCTTAAGTCACCTTGATTATTCCGGGAGGTTTGTGCCCCCTATAAAGGTGTAATACCCCGAAGTTTCCTAACTGGTTTCGTCCCAAGAATGTCAAGTATTAGCTTATAAATTGAATGATGTTTATTCCATAAGGAATTTTAAAGATTTTCACTATTTGTCATGTGGAAAATTCAATAAGCTTTCCATCGATATAAGATTCTCCTAAATCCGATAACTGGGTAAGAATTTATGACTATTTCAAGTTTCCATCGTAAAACAGTGCCATATTAGTCAGTGGCGCACCGCGCCACAATAGAAAATGACATTTTTCAAATTCCAATAGGGGTGCGCGATAGTGGCACATCGCGCCAAACTTCCAGGTCGCAAAAAAGTGGCAACGCGATGGCTCCGCGTCGCGCCATTCTCCAATTTCCCAGTTGTCAAATTCCCGTGACATAGTCCGATAGTGCCACGTCGGGTTAGGGGTCCAGTTCGGGAAATTTTCATCAATTTTAAAAGACGCATTCAGGGTTAAAAGGGTTAATTTTTTACCCCTATTTAAGCCCAATAACACGTGATTTAGCCATTCTTCACCCAAAATATACTAGTTTTTCTCAATTTTCTCTCAAGAATAAGCTAGGGTTTCAATTGGGGATTCAATTTCAAGAAAGTCTCTCTTTCAATCTTTGCTAAACTAAGAAGTACGATATGCATTGTGTTCATATGGATTCCTTTCATCCATAAAGCTCAAGAACCTTATTTCAAATTGCAAATCATGATATTTATGTTGTGGGTTGATTGTAACCATGTTTATCTTGTTATATGATTCCCAAGTTGGAATATTTAGTGTTTTTCATGAAACTACATTAGCAAGTGAGTGAAATCCAAAAATTGAGTTATTTTTAATGTGTTAATTTGATGATTAAACCTATTCCCTATGGGTGCATGCAAGGTATTTGATAAAATGCCTAGGAAGATAGAAATTATGCACTATAGCTAAATTGTGATCCAAAATGACTTCCATGTTATTCTTATGCATTAAAATTTGTTTCTTGGATTGCTCATAAGTTGGCCTTATGAAATTATGCTATGTATACATGCTATCTTATTCACGTACCAAGCTATGATAATCAAATGCCCATGAAATATTTTCAATTATTGTATTATGGATTGTTGATGATTGGTCATGCATTCAAGAATGTCATGCCTTGTCAGTTTCCTTTCATCGAGTCCTGGGGGTACTTGTTCCCGAAAAATATAGCTGTGTGCCTAGAGTCAGTGACATGTTTCACGATATCCTCAGTCAAGCCATGATCTATAGAACCCAGTCAGTCATGTGACTCGAGAAATCTCAATAATTCAGTAATCTCAGTACTGTTCCGCCAGTCAACGAAATTCAGTTAATTTAGTCCAGTTCAGTTAAGTAATTCGTGTTCAGGGTCTATTCAGATGGGAGTAGGAGTTAGCACTGAGTGAAACCGAGGATGGGAAATCTCCTGTTATATGAGGGTGTGATTCTTAGAAGCAATTTTTGCATTCTAGAACTACGTAGCCAACGTAGGTTGAGACATCATAGCATGCTATATGAGGGTAGATGAGGTGGCTTAACCTGTTATATGAGAGTTACCACCGTTCTCACTAGAGTTACCTGTTATATGAGGTTTACTCACAGATTGTCCTTACCAGTAATGCAGTATTGATATCCTTCTAATTGGGGTTACAAATTGGACCCCAACTCAGCCATAATGGCGTATTAGGGGCATGTCAGTTGGATAAATACTTCCTATAGTTTCAGTTATAGAATTCAGGACTGTCAGATACAGTCATTCAGTCTTGGTATTAGAACTCAGATAGTTCTACAGAATTCAGAACTGTCAGATACAACCAACTCATAATAGTATGGAACTCAGCTAGTTCCATCAGATTTAAGACTATCAGATACAGTCACCCATGTTATCAGTTATATCAGTCATCAGAACTTAGTTATCAATCATGTTAGTTATTAGTAAACTCATGTTATCACGATCTCAGATATAGTTACTATGTGTTCATGCATGTATTCTTACGTTCATATTAGTCACTTAGCCAGTATTGTTCATGCATATGAACCCCATGCATTTAGCCTACCTCACATGTATACCAGTACATTCAAAGTACTGACGCATTTACGCTATGGTGTTTTATACCATAGGTTCCGAAGCACGAGCTCTAGAGCATCAGTAGATTCCAGATATCAGTAGGCAGTTAGTAGTGAGTCCTCATCCTTTGTGGACATGATTATTTCTTTATTATCTTATTAATTAATTTATTAGTTGAATTTAGTTAGGGACATATCCCATCAGCTCTTTATTCAGACAGTTCAGTCAGTTAACGGCTTTTCAAACTAGTGCGTTCAGACAGTTATTTTAGTATTTTGGTTATTTCATACCCCATCTATATGTTATACTTTATCAGTTGTGTTACAGTTTTGAACCTTATGACCTTTTAGTTTATGTTTCTACATTTATATAGTATATCATGCAGTATACAGGTATAGATATCAGTCATAGGTTAGCTTGTAATTCTTCGAGGTCATGATAACCATGTAGTATTCTGGGTACCATATTCGAGGCATTACAGAAGGCATATACGGATATAGATATTCTCTGTCTCATACGGCTACACGCACTGAGGCCCTTCCATCTAGGGGAGAGTTGGGACGATATAACCCATGGGTGCCTTGACATATGACAGTTATGCTATATGTCCCAGTTAAAGGTTTTCAAAGTTTATTTTAAACCTTGTTCCCTATCCCAACACGATATATATATATTTGTATGTATGTGATTTCATATGATGACTTGACTTGGTTTTGAATAGTGACATTACTTATTCCTCTATCCTTGAGTTACATGCTAGCGCTCCAATCACTAAACATCTTCAGATGATGTATCCGCATGCGATGTAGGTACCAAAACTTGTTCTATTTTACCTCCGAGTGATAAGGTATTCAAGTTATTCTTGAGTTAACGTTAAAGTGGTGAGCTTACATACTTTGAAAGACTTTATTTCATAATCTTTATATTCTATGTCTTAATACTTGTTTAAACTTTGGATTTGGCTATTGTCTGGGGAATGTCTCGATATTTTATTGACTTTGGATTTGTTGAGGCATTGTTGGATTACTGTGGACTTGGGTATGTTGTTTTTATGGATTGGTTTAGATATTTCAGGAATAAATATTAGCCTTATTGTTCATTATCTTATTATATGTTCAGAGTTTATTCGACATTTGAGGTTGTTATGCTGACTAGGTTTGGTGAAGAAAGTGATCTCCGATTGACGTGGGACTTGGGATACCCGTCAGGGCCATACACTAGTTTGGGTCATGACAAAGTTGGTATTATAGCCAGGTTTATGGTCAATTGGGTGTCCATAAAGCCGTGTTGAGTAAAGTTTCTTTTATGAGTGTGTAGTGCGCCACACTTATAAAGAGAGGCTACGAGACCTTTAGGAATATTTTTCTTTCTTGTTGTTCTATTTTGTGCTGTAGAGTCTATGGTCCTGGATTCCTCTAATTCTTGTTTGCTCGCTTTTTCAGATCATACGTCCCAGCTGATCTGAAGCTTATGGGAACTCCTCTGTTCCATTTGGGGACATTGTTGATGGGACACACCCTGCTTATAAGATACAAACCTGGTCTAGGGGTCTAGTTCTTGATTGTTCTCCTGGAGTTCCACCGGTTCCCTCTAGACCTCATCGAAATCCTTAGGTAGATGTGACGAACGCTGAGTTCTGCCAGTCTATTCATATATTGGCTTAGTTAGTAGCTTCTCAGTCAAAGCGTGGTGCTTCTATTACTCCATCTTCTGAGGCCACAAAGGTTGGCCAATTCATGAGGTTGAACCCTCTTATATTTACTGGTGTTAAGGTTGGGGAGGATCCTTAAGCTTTGATTGATGAGATAGAAGTGATCTTCTGGATTATGCATACGTCTGATGATAAAGGTGTGGAGTTTGTTGCCTACCAATTGAAGGTTGTGGCGTACCAGTGGTACGAAGAGTGGGACCAGTCTAGGGAAGGTGATGTTAATTCTGCATTGTAGGATGATATTCTTAGTACTTTCTTGGACCGCTTCTTTCCTCAAGAGTTGAGAGAGGACAAAACAAAGAAATTTGTGAATATGAGGCTAGGTAGGATATCAATCAAAGAGTATGCATTGAAAATCCATCAGTTGTCTAGGTATGCCCCTAAGTTGGTGTCTAGCATGAGATATAGAATGCATAAGTTTGCTTCTGGGTTATCCTGTGAATTGATTCTGGAGAGTAAGGCTACCTTATTGAATAAGGATATGTATATTTCTCGACTTGTGGTTTATATGCAATAGGTTGAGGAAGAAAAAAGAATTAGGTAAGATTGGTGAGAGGCAGAGTAAGAAGTTCAAATTTTTTTATCAGGGTAGAGGCCAACAGCAGAGTGGTGATATATGGGAAAGTGTCCTAAGAAGAAGTGAGGGAGTACTATTTCTTTTTTTACGGCTAGTACTCCTTACCCGATGTTGTCACGTGATCGTTTCTCTCACCATGGTGGAGAGTATAGGGCACAGGGTGCCCAATCTCAAACTAGTGGGGCTCAATCCGCTCTATCATATCTTTCTTGCAGATTCTGTGGTCAGTCGCATCGTGGTCAATGTGAGAAAGGGAGAAATTGATTTTTTTTTGTTGTCAGATTGACCATATGCAGCATGGTTATCCTTTTAGGTTTCTTTTGGGCCGATAAGGTTCATGTTTCCTCCTCATCAGCTCCTGCACCAAAAGGCGCTTTTTTTGCTTTTGGTACCGGCACTGATCGTAATTATTTATATGCTCTTGCTTCTCTTTAGGAAGCTGGGGAATCTCTCATTATCATTACTGGTATGCTGAAACTCTTTTCACATAATGTGTAGTATTTTCTTGATCTGGGGTCCACTCTTTCTTATGTGACCCCATTTATGATTGTGTATTTTGATTTTGGTCTCGAGTATATTTTGGACCCTTTTTCTGTGTCTACCTTGGTGGGTGATTTTGTGGTTGCTAGAAGAGTCTATAAGGGATGTGTGGTATCTATTGGTTTTCGGGAAACTTTGGTGGATCTATTTGAATGAGATATGGTCGATTTTGATGTCATATTAGGGATGGATTGGTTGTACTCGTGCGATGCATTTTTAGACTATCGGGCCTATAAGGTCATCTTACAATTCCCTTATGAGCCGATTATTGAGTAGGAGGGTGGTTCCCTAGCTCTTATGAAGAGGTTTATATCATATCTTAGAGATCGAAGATTGATTTACAAGGGATGTCTCTATCATCTAGTCTGAGTTAAAGATTCTAACTCAGAGGATCCTTCTTTACATTCTGTCCCAGTGGTGAATGAATTTCTTGAGGTTTTTCCTAATGAACTTTTTGTAATTTCTCCTGATAGAGAGATTGATTTTAGGATAAATCTTGTTTTGGATACTCGTCCTATCTCTATTCCCCCATATAAAATGGCTCCAGCTGAGTTTAAAGATCTTAAGGAGCAATTTAAAGATCTTTTAGATACAGGTTTTATCCGTTCTAGTATTGGCCCGTGGGGTACACCAGTGTTATTCGTGCATAAGAAGGATGGCTTCTTTCGATTATGTACTAATTATCGATAGTTGAATAAAGTGACGATAAAGAATAAGTAACCTCTTCCGAGGATAGATGGTTTATTTGATCAACTTCATGGTACTAAGTTCTTCTCTAATATCGATCTTCTGTCCGGGTATCATCAATTAAAGATTAGGGAGGTGGATATCCCTAAGACAGCTTTCTATACCTGGTATTGGAATTTTGAATTCTTGGTGATGTCGTTTGGCATGACCAATGCCCATGCGATATTCATGGATTTGATAAATAGGGTATTCTGTCAATTTCTAGTTTTGTTCATGATTGTCTTCATTGATGATATTTTGGTATTCTCTAAGAGTGAGGAGGACCATGCCGATCATCTTCGTATTGTGTTGCAGACCTTGAAAGACCGGCAGTTGTATGCTAAGTTCTCTAAATGTGAATTTTCGTTGAATTTCGTAATATTTCTTGGCCATGTTGTGTCTAGTGAAGGGATCATAATGGATCATCAGAAGGTTGTTGTGGTTAAGAAGTGTCCTAGACCCATGACTCTAACTGATATTTGATTCTTCTTAGGTTTAGCTAGTTATGATAAGAGTTTCAAGAAAAGTTTTTCATTTATTGCTGCTCTATTAACCAAGTTGACTCAGAAAAAGGTGAAGTTCTTGTGGCATCGAGGGTTTCATTGTCTATTATGATGCATTCCGAGTTAGTTTGGGTTGTGTACTAATGTAACATGGTAAAGTAGTTTCTTACGCCTCTAGACAGTTAAAGGTTCGTAAGAACTATCTGACTCATGACTGGGGGGTTTTTGTTATGGTGTTCGTAGTGAAAATTTGTCATCATTATTTGTATGGGGTGCATGTTGATATCTTTTCTGATTATAAGAGCCTGCAGTATGTGTTCACCCTGAAAAATCTTAATCCTAGGCAAATGAGGTAGCTTGAGTTGCTGAAGTACTATGGTATGAGTCTTCACTACCATCCTGGTAAAGCAAATGTAGTTGATGATGCTCTTGGTAGGTTATCCATAGGGAGTATAGCTCATGTGGATGCGGATAAGTGGTAATTGGTGAAGGATATTCACCATTTGGCTAACCTTGTAGTTCATCTTTTGGTCTCTAAGGATAATTGTGTGTTTGTGCAGTAGGTGCCACAATTATCTCTTGGTTTAGAAATAAAGGAGAAATATTTATTAGATCCCCTCTTAATGAAAATCAAGGATGATGTGGGTAAGCAAAAGGTGATGGCTTGTGAGATTGACGTGATGGTATCTTGAGATATCAAAGGAGGTTGTGTGTTTTCGACATTGATGGGTTGTGAGGCATGATTTTGGCCTAGGACCATGAATCATGGTATATATTTCATCCCGATGCAACAAAGATGTATTATGATCTCAAGGGTATGTATTGGTGGAATAATATTAAACGGGATACTGCTGACTTTGTGGCTAAGTGTATGGTGTGTTAGCATGTGAATATGAAGCACATGAGGCCCGGTGGGTTACTTCAAGATATTAAATTGACAGTGTGGAAGTGGGAGATAATTAATATGGATTTCATTACCGGCCTTCTGCGGTTGTGAAATTAGTGTGACTCTATTTGTGTCATTTTGGATAGGATGACTAGGTCCGCTCACTTTTTGGCAGTAAGGACTACTTATTCTGCCGAAGACTATGTAAAGTTGTTCCTTTAGGAAGTGGTAGAGTTTCATGGAGCGCATGTCTCGATTATTTTGAATTGTTTTACTTAGTTCTCATTGCATTTTTGGTGCATTTTTCAGCGTGGGTTGGGGACTTAGGTGAGTCTATGGATTTTCACCCACAGTCGGATGGGTAAGTCGAAAGGACTATTCAGACTTTAGAGGATATGCTGCGAGCCTATGTGATTGACTATAACAATTGTTACCATTCTAGCAATTATATGGCCTCGTTTGAGGCATTGTATGGTAGAAGGTGTAGATCTCCTATTGGTGGTTCGAGGTTGATGAAGCGGAGATGTTTGCCCAGATTTGGTTCACCAAGCTATGGATAAAGTGAAGTTGATTCGGGACTAGCTTAAGACCGCCCAAAGTCGCCAAAATCCCTATGCAGACGTGAGGTGAAGGGACTTGAAATTTGAGGTTGGAAATTGGGTCTTCTCAAAAATGTCTTTTATGATTGGAGTAATGCGATTTTGGAAGAAGAGGAAACTCAGTCTCCAGTATGTTGGCCCATATGTGGTTTTGAGAAGGGTCAGAAATATTGTGTATGAGTTGGATTTGACCTCTAGTATGAGTTCCATCATTTGGTATTCCATGGGTCTATGTTACAAAAATGTGTGGGTGATTCTTCGTTGGTTGTTCCCTTAGAGAACATTGATATTTCAGATTCTTGGTCCTATGAGGAGGTCTCGGTGAGGATCTTGGACTGGAAAATTTGTCGGTTGTGAACGAAAGATGTGGCTTCGGTGCAGGTTTAATGGTGGAACCAAAAGTGTATGGAAGCTACTTAAGAATTCGAAGAGGACATGAAGTCCAAGTATCCGTTCCTATTTTTTATTCCAGAAAAAATCGTGCTTAAGGTAGATGTTGGTTCTTGACAACTTTGTTTTCTATCCTTTTTAATGGTGGAGTGTAAATAGAAACCTTTGAGGGTTTAATCTTGCTTGTGTTGCCTTGTCTCATCATTCATGGACGAATGATCCCATTATTCAAGGACTAATGATCCTAAGTGGGGGAGACCAAAACGCCCCAAACTTTGGCCCTTGCAAATTTCTCAAGTCTTGAGCATTCTAATCATTATACAACTCACACCATGCTAGTCGTATGGTGTGGATACGGCTCTAGGACCCTAGCCATATGTTGGCCAGTGTGATACTGGCCAAGTTCTGACCTAGATACGAGAAGACTCTATACGAGTCACATGTTTATGATACGAGAGGTATAGTGCCCAACCGAATGTTGTCTAGTGTCGAGCCTTTGATGTTCTGCTTAGGGTACAACTTGAAGTGTGTTAGTCGTTTGGTGATGGTACGAGTTAGGATAAGGTGTCATATGTTGGACAGAATGTGGTGTCCAACTTTTTGATCAAGTTATGAGTTTAGGGTACCACTCATATAATGTGTATACGAGTTAAGAGGTCCAACCGTACCCTCCTGTGTTTTTTACAGCTTTTAAGCTGAGGGTATTTTGGATAATTTCCACCCCAAGACCTTAAGACCCCACGTCTTATAACACTTTTTGTCCTTTCATTCTTTACTTTAGAAGATCAAAACTCTCTAAAAACCTCTCAAGCAGATTGAGCTAGGCTTTCATCAAGGTGGTCATCTAGAGGCTTAAGGATCGAAATCTCTCTGTGAACCTTCATAACTCAGGCATGTGACTCTTCTTTGTGTTTTCAACATTGTTCATAAATCATTGATGGTGGTTTTAAAAACCATAGTTGAGGGTTTGAATGCATAATGCTGAATATTCTTTTCTCATGTATTAAATTATGATTGTACATATTTTGATAATGGTTTTGCACATGTGAGTGCATGGTTATTGTGTTGTAAATGAAAGTTTCACGGTTAACCCTAACTTGATGGATTTTGACTTGAATAATGGTTTGATAATGGTTTGCCCTCAACCTGTTTGTGAAAATGTCAATGAGAAGAATGTTGTCACATATGGATTGTGTCTTGAACAAAGGCATTGTCCTATGAATAATGCCATCTATCCTTCAGTTACATGCTAGCGCTCCAACTACTAAACGTCTTCGAATGATGTATCACACCCGATGTAGGTGCCAAAACTTCTTCTACTTTACCTGCTGAGAGATTAGGTGTTCGAGCTGTTCGTAAGTTGACACTAAAGTGGTGAGCTTCCATACATTGGAAGGCTTCATTTCATAATCTTTATATTCTACGTCTGAAGACTTGTTTAGACATTGGTTTTGGCTATTGTTGGGGGCATGTCCCGACATTTTATTGACTTCAAATTGTAGAGTCTTTGTTGGATCACTGTGGATTTGGGTGTGTTGTTTTGGTGGATTGGTTTAGACATTTCATGAATAAATGTTAGCCAATTCCTCAATATCTTGTTATTTGTTCGAAGTTCATCTGACACTTGAGGTTGTTGAGCTGACTAGGTTAGGTGAAGGGGATGATCTCCGATCTATGTAGGACTTGGGATACCCATCACGGCCAGACCCTTGTTTGGATCGTGATAGAACTAGGGAGAGCATTTGTAAGTAAATCCAAAAGTTGATCTTTTCCACAAATATAAGAAATAAAAGGCTAGCCATTTTGAACCATAGTGCGAACAAAATGATAATAAACCTCGAGATACTTCATCCA
The DNA here is from genome assembly GCF_002878395.1 of Capsicum annuum. Classification (NCBI taxonomy): domain Eukaryota; kingdom Viridiplantae; phylum Streptophyta; class Magnoliopsida; order Solanales; family Solanaceae; genus Capsicum; species Capsicum annuum. The sequence continues at coordinate 10,286 of NW_025882963.1, forward strand.
CATATGAAAGATTGGATTGGCAGCGAGATATGTGACACCTAAATTATCGCAGTAGACATCTGGATGCCTTGGTAATGAAATAGCAATATCACAAAGTACATTTTGAGTCCATTGAATTTCAGTAGTAGCAGAGGCAACTGAGTGGTATTCTGCTTCAGTCGATGATCTAGCTAAACTCCATTATTTCTTTGAGCTTCAAAAGATAAAATGTTTACCAATATATATAAGAAAGGCACTAAAGGGAAAAATGGTCATCCTTATTTCCTGCCTAATCTGCATCTGAGAAGGTATGAAGATAAAGTAGAGATTTACGATACAGAAAGAAACCATAGTTCACCATTTCAGCTAAGTAGTGAATCACATGTTTGATTGCAGACCAATGATTTTCAGTCGGACGATGGGAGAATTGTTCTAGCTTGTTTACGGGAAAGGCTATACCTGGTCTTGTTAATTTCAGATACTGTAAGTTGCCAACTACAGTATGATAAAGCTTAAAATCATCAAGATGTACACTATCCTCCATGCATAGTGAATTTTCATTAGACATGGAAATATTGACTACTTTCATACCACCCATTTGTGTCTTATCAATTATATCATTAATATACTTCTTCTGAGATAGGAAGATTCTATTAGAAGTTCTCATAACTTGAACACCACAAAGTAATTAAGATAGCCCAAATCTTTGATAGAGAAGCATTGCCCAAGTCTCAAAATAAATTTATCGACAACATTTGGATTACTCCCAATAACAATAAAGTCATCAACTTAGACGACCAAGTAAATAATGATTCCCAACTGATTGTAAATGAACAGACAATGATCAACATGAGAACCTTGAAAACCCAAAGTTAGAATATAGCTCTGTAGTTCTGAGTACCAAGGTCGTGGTGCTTATTTAAGACCATAAATTGTGTTCTTGAGTTTGTAGACATGTTGTTTGGTCAACAAAACCTTTAGGTTGAGCCATATAAATCTCTTCCATTAGTTGAACATGCAAGAAGACAATATTTATATCTAATTATCACAAAGGCCAATCTCTTGTAACAACTATAGTTAAAATAACTCGAACTGTAGCATGCTTAGCAACTGGAGAAAAGGTCTCAACATAATCAATTCCCGGTCATTATGTAAATCCTTAAGCGATAAGACATGATTTATATTTATTTAATGTCCCATCAGAATTTAGGTTGACTTGAAAAATTCATTTAGAGCTAACTAACTTTTGCTTTGCAGTAGGTGGAACGAGCTCCTATGTGCCTTGTTTCTGTAATGCATGAATTTCTTCTTCCATGTCTGGCTTCTAATCAGGATCATTTAGTGATCTTGACAAAGTTTTTTGCTCAGATTTAATGTTGGACATATTAGCAGGGGACTTTGGATAGCGTGTTATTAGCTTGGATGAGAGTGTTGTCTTTCATTCCTGAAAGAGTGTTGTGCATGCATAACTTTTGTATTGGATAATAAATATTATTCTTTTCTCGGGTGATCATGGGATGAGTGTTTCTTGGTATGTCCATGTCATGATTAGAAAATAATAAAATGGGAGATGAATTTGGTGAGGAGCTCATACCTGAAACATGTACTGATGATCTCAATGACTCATATGATGATGTAATACTGACATTTGAAGCCACTGGAGTGGTTGGAATAGGGTAAGGACATTCACGGTCGACCAAATTTGTACTTGAAGAAAAGGATCATCCAGTAGTCGGAGAGGAACAAGTTGGGTTAGAAAAGAGTAAGTGTGGATTAATGAAATGAGTTCACTGGTCAGCAGTAGCATCAAAGCCCTAACATCACTGAGTTTGATGGTTTTAAAGGGAAACTCATGCTCCACAAAAGCTACATGTGAAATAAAAAGTTTTGGAGTGATTGGATCATAGCATTTATATGCACTTTAATTTAAAGAATACTCAAGGAAGACATATGGAGCTGAACGAGGTTGTAGTTTGTTTTGTGCATATGGTCCCAACCACGGATAACGCAGACAACTAAAAACACGAAGCTTCTTATAATTTGAAAAAGATCCAAAAATTCAAAGATATGGTGAATCATTATTCATTAAAGGAGTGGACATTCTATTTATCAAATATACAACAATTTGAAAAACATATGACCAAAATGATAATGGAAGATTAGAAATGTGAAGAAGAGTGATATAAGTTTCAATAATATGTCTTTGTCGTGTTTTGACTGTGCCATTGTGTTCAGGAGTGTGGAAAGGAGTCAAAAAGTGAGAGATTTCATGAGAAGCAAAAACATCTTCAAACACCATTGTCTGAGTAAAATAAGACTATAAAATGATTAAAGAATTTCTCTACAATATCTTCAAATTTTGAAAAAATATATGCAACTTAGAATTTCCTATTCATAGGATAGAGCCAAACATGTTTTGTATAATGATCCACAAAAATGAGATAATATTTAAAGCCATCAATAGAATCTAAATTTGAAGATCCCCATACATCAGAGTAAATAAATTCCAAAGAATGTATCAATTTTATTAAAGAAGCTGGAAAAGAAGTCTTGTGAATTTTATAGCACTTACAAGAATTGCAAAAAAACTTAGAAGGATTTATTTGAATAGGTATATCAATCAGCTGTAAAGTACGATGAAAGATAGGAGAGGAGGGGTGACCAAGACGAGCATGTCAGTGTAAAAAAATGGAGAATTTCGTGAAATTGACAGTTTGTATAGAAGAAGTAGATTTTGCAGGGAGAAATGATGGACACTCGTAAATATTGTCCTTAGACTTTCATGTCACACCCCTTTTTCGCCTGAAGGAGTCGAGTCAAAGGGTTTTTCTAATTAAAGTGACGATATTGAATAGGGATTAATTTATTTACAGAGTTGCCACTTGGAATAGAGTTATGGTGTTCCAAGTCGCCTTTTTGAATCCCTAGTAAAAAAGAAATAACTCTCTATTTTGGTCTGTGAAAACAGAAGAGCGGGTAAGGAATTATGTTGACCGAGGGGAAGTTGTGAGGCACCTCTCGAGTCCCGTGGTTCTAACACGGTCGCTTTTATTGACTTATCTTTACTTAAATTATTTTAGTAAATTATGTGAAGGCCTAAAATCGCACATTTTTTAATATATTTATCTACGCCTATTATATTAAATTAGTGAAAATTAATTTTAGAAAAATATTTTTCAAGGTGCATTATTGCATTCTTGATTTTTAAAATATCTCAAAAAGATACGTACACCGTATTCTTAATTGAGACAAAAATTTTAAACATGCCTAAAATTTTATCTAGTGTTAAAGACGTTGGTTAGTCCATTATAAATTTGTAATAATTTTATTTATTCAAAATAATATTTAATCTTAATAATAAACTTAAGCAAAATTCAATTGAAGAGGTCAATTATCTTAACAAATAATTATTAACATTTATTAATGATAATAATAAAAAATTATAATAAAATAAATAAATAAATGAAATAATCCAAAACGCCCGGTGATTGCAAAAGAAAGTAACCATGTGATTAGAGATTGTAAATGATAATTTTAGTGTTGAACAAAGAAAAGGAAAGAAAAGCAAAATTGTATGCGAATATTCTGGAGAGATGGAATTGTGTTTGGTTACTGAGAAAATGAAAAAAAAAATTTATAGGAAAAGAAACAAAAATACACGAAGGAGGCATTTGTTGGCAGTTGAGCAGTGGCATTGGCGATGGTTTTTGATAGATCCGCCAGAGTTTGCCGGTGGCATTGAAGGGAGACGGCGGTTGGAGGTACTGTCATTCGAACGAGGCGCGTCTGCACATGTTTGGTGGCTAGTGGCAGCGCTTGGGCTGATTGGAACGGAAGGAGAGAGAAGAGGGGTGATGTGGTGGTAGGTTTCCAGAGATATTTCTCCAGATCTCTCGCGAGGGTGGTTTTTTTGGGGGGAAGGGGGAGTTTTTCGATCGATTGTCGGCGACGATTTTGTTGCTATGTCATCGAAAAATCTAGACCCCAAACCAATAAACGAATTTTGTAATCATTAATTAAAAGCAGACGCTATAATTTGATGCATATCTTTAAAAAAAATCTTAACAAAGATCAAAAATAGGGAAATAATACTATCACCCATATGGGATATTGTAATTAACATGTAATAATAATTGTAATTTACGCATCTTGAAATAATTATTGAAAGCAATGCTCTTTTCTTAATTATAATATATTTATTTTTCACTTTTCTAGAAAGTTAGTCTCCACTATTATCCACCCAATTGAATACACCAGAAATAAACATTTGACTACACCAACAGAAATAAATAAGCGTTTATTACTATAATCATCTTTTGTCTTTTGGGTACTATAAAAATAATTAAAATAAAAAGTTTGTTAGTGAGAGATGCATATTGTTGGCCGCCATTGATGTTGACATGATATAAATGCACTAAAGGATAGATATACGGAAAGCAAAAGGCCACTAGTATACTGCCATATTTTTACAGGGAGTGGATATGCAACACATAGTAACAAATAGATTCACATAATAAATCGATAAGATATACTGAATAATACATGAAACGATTTAATCAACTTCATTCATGTTTTCGTTTTTAATAAAATTCATACAATAAATATCATAGGATCAAATAAAAATCTGTGTAATGAGTTAAGTACAAGAGAAACACGAACTCGTCACTGAAATCTTCAAACGAAACTCTCACTTTTGAATCCTCACTCTCTCTTCCTTTTTTTTCACTTCACTTGTTTTCTCACTTTTTCTCTCTCTCTATTTTTCTCTGTTATTGGATACAACATCTGATACAGTGTCTAAGTACGTATTGGGGTGGGAAAGTTCTTAAATACAGGGATTTCTGGGGGGGGGGGGGGGCGAAGGTCGAACAATTAGAGAAACTTATCAAATACGGGGAAATTTGAAATCTTAAAACTTTTTCTTACTTAATTTTTTTTAATTACTATTATAGATAATAATAATAATAAAAATAATGAAATAAAAATAAATGAATAAATTAATAAAATAATAAAATGATAATAATAATAATAATAATAATAAATATAATAATAACTAATTAATTTTATATTTATGAAAATACAATAAAAGTTTATATACAGCCGAAAATAAATATAATTAATGTAGTATTAAAACTACTAACCTATTTATTAAAATTTAGAAAACAAAAATATATTTTTTGAATTTTTGTATTATTTTTAAAATAAAAAAATAAAAATATCCTAAAATTAATTATTTAATTATTTATTTTTAACTAAAAATTTATTAAAGATGAAATAAGAATTAAAATAATATCGGATCAAATATAAATATTTAATGTCAAAAAATACGTCAAAATTTGAGAGGATAAAAAACCACGTGTCTACATTTTATCCCACTTTGTGTGGATTTTCGAAGAATTTTCATACAAAGAGGTAGATAAGACATGATTTTTGACCCTCCGATTATTCGAAAGGTAAGGATGAAATAAAATTAAATTAAAATAAAGGAAAAGAAAAGATGTGACCAAGTCCTGGTTTTGGACCTCCTACCTAACCCAAGTTATAAGGGAATCAGGGCACGTGTAGTTCAAAGGTAAAATAGTGAGAGAATGAGTTAGAGGTTGAGTGAGGTTCCGTCAAGTTTTCGGTTCATGACTTTTTCTTTTACATTTAAACAAAAATAGAAAAAGAAGATACTAGTAAAAGATCTGATCTATGCAACTTTCTAGAATTTCGACTTAAATCTTTATACTTTTCGAGTGATGAGATGTTATTTTGAATTGGACTTGAAATGCGAAATATTCCTTCATGTTGATTCTTAGCACTAGAAAGGAACTTGAAAATTGACTAATTCTTCAGACTTCCATCTGAATTGAACTTGAAATCCTTCAACCTATTCTTCAAGCTGGTTCCTGAACTTGCAACTGATAATGTTCACTCTATTCTTCAGGTGGGCTCCTGATTTGTTATTTCTTCACCCTGTTCTTCAGGTGGGCTCCTGACTTGCTATTTATAACATTTAAATATGTTTCTGAACTCAAAATAAAAGGTGAAACAGGAAAATAACATCTCATTCTTTAGAATGGTCCTAGGCATAAAATAAATTCTCCATTCTTCAGGAGGTTTTTGAGCAAAAAATAAATTCTCATTTTTCAAGAGGGTTCTAAGTAAAAATTAATTTTCATTCTTCAGGAGGGTCCTGATCATAAAATAAATTTCTATTCTTCAGGAGGGTTCTAAACATAAAATAAATTTCCATTTTTCAGGAGGGTCCTGAGCATAAAAAATAAATTCTCATTCTTCAGGAGGTTTCTGAGCATAAAATAAATTTTCATTCTTCAGGAGGGTCCTGAGCATAAAATAAATTTCCATTCTTCAGGAGGGTCCTGAGCATAAAATAAATTTTTGTTCTTCAGGAGGGTCCTGAGCAAAAAATAAATTCTTATTCTTCACACACGAAACTCTTTTTTTTGTCCCAGTTTGTGATGGAAAAATTTGTGCATATCACCGGATCTTAATGTTTTGAAAAATATAGTAAAAGGATAAATCAAAGACAGGAATAGGTTTGGTAATTACATCTCGCAAAGAATAAAATTTCCCATAATGAGATCCAACATCGTATGCTGTAACCATGCTTATTGCGTTGACAGAAGTGTTGAATTGCATTCTTTTATTTGAAAACTTTAATATGAAAATAACATCCCACTTCTGTTCCAAACAAAGAAAAATAGTGAGTTTTAAAACATGCGGTGGTTGGTTTGTGGCATTTGACTTTTGAAGTAACCGCACTCGCACTTGCCATGCTCAACTTCTTTTCCAATCCTTGATAAATATTCATTGACTTTTCATACTTCTAACCCCGAATTTTAACTACTGAGACTCTCAACTCAAATCATATTTCTCTTGTATGATGCCTCTGGGTTTAACTTCCAATACACGTTTTAGCAATCTACTAGTCCAACAACTGTCAGGTCACAAGCATTCTTAATTTCCTTGTCTTATTTTTGAGACATGTTATCTTTGTGTTTCGTCCCTTTGGTAGCTAGTTTTGAAGTTCTTTCTCACTTCTCTTGACATAAATTTGACTTAAAAATATGAGAATAATGATGATAATGATTTTTCATTCGACGATAAAGACAAAAACCAAAAAGAAAAATAATAATAAAAAAAAGAAAAGAAAACGACAATAGATATCTTTTTTTTTCGAAACAACAAAAATGAAAATTTATCTGGGTGTGGCAGCTGATTCCAATGATTATGACATGTATTTTGAACTACACAAACAGATCTACCCATACTAATCATGATCAACTTTTGCCCTTTGATTGAATATGAAACTGAGTCACTGTTGAATTTGTGCACTCTAAATTACAATTCTTCTTGGGCTATTGGCACCTCAATGGGTTTTTGCCAACGAGCCTAGCTCATTTTCATTTCTTTCTCAACTCACTATCGCCTTATGGTTCCCTTTAAGATTTATTATTTATTTATTTATTTATTTTTAGAAAAATAATGCCCAAAGTATGAAACATCATGCACCCATAATATGTTTAGCCTTGACATTCTCAAATATTGATCAGAAGGTCTTTCTTTGGTTGTAACTTGGCCTTTGGAAAAGGTTAGAAGAAAATGACGGCATGAGGCTCAAAAATATACATGACGTTGGGTGAAGCATACAGCTTTTGAAATCAACTTTTAAGAAAAATAAGCTTGCCCCACTTTTATTTCATATTGGGTAACTTTGAATTTTCTTTTGGTTAGACCGAACCCTAGAGTAGGGTTGCCTACGTATCTTGTCATAGCAAGAATCAGGTCAAACGTAGTTCAGGAAAGTTATTCTTTTGCTTGATTTTGCTTGATTTGATTTATTTATTTTTAATCATCATCATTTTTTTTAAACTTTTTACTTTAATTGATTCCAAAAACAAGGTTGTGAAAGAAAAATCAAATCAAAGTTCAAAAGGGGTAAGAAAGGGTTGATTTAATATTTGGATAGTAGAACAAAATGCCTTCATAATTTCAAATTTTTTAAAAAGCAAGTATAAAAAATACATGACATAATTGTACATGAATATCATACATAATATCTCTAAACCGCATCAACATTGACCGACATTCCTTCCATTTTGCCTTCTACATCAGTCAGAGATAATGCACCATTAGGTAATACTTTATTCACCATGAATGTTCCTTTCCAATTAGGAGAAAACTTACCTTTGGCTTCAATATGATGGGGGAGAATGCGTCTTAGTACTAACTGACCAGCTTTAAAATGTCTGTGACTCACCTTTCTGTTATGTGTCTATGCCATTCTCTTTTGGTTTAGTTGTCCATGACATACTGACATTAATCGTTTTTCATCAATCAAGCTTAATTGCTCCAATCGAGTCTTGACTCATTGATCATTATTAATTTTAGCTTCCACAACTAATCAAAGAGATGAAATCTCAATTTCTTTAGGTATAACTGCTTCAGTTCTGTACACCAACGAGTAAGGAGTTGTACCAATTAAAATCCAAACTATAGTATGATAACCCAACAAAGAAAAAAGTAACTTCTTTTGCCATTGTCGGGAACCCTGGACCATCTTACAAAGTATTGTCTTTAGGTTCTTGTTGGTAGCTTCTACAGCCTCGTTCGCTTTCGAGTGATAAGGAGTTGAACTATGATTCATTATCTTAAATTGCTAGCACATTTCTAGCATCAAATGACTGTTGAGATTCGCAGCAATATCCCTAAAAATTATCTTTGGAATGTCGAATGGACAAATGATGTTGGAGTGAACAAAATCAACCCCCCCTTTATTGGTCACTAACTTGAAAGTCGCTGCTTCCACCCACTTTGTGAAATAACCAATAGCCACCAAGATGAACCTAAGTCCATTCGAGGCCTTTGGTTTAATTGGTCTAATTATGTCCCTTTCCCAAGCCACAAAAGGCCATAAAGCAGTCATTGTATGTAACTCAGATGAAAGGGAATATATTATGTCCTCGTGTACCTATCATTCATGACATTTACTAATGAAATAGATGGAATCTCTCTCCATGGTGAGCCAATAGTAACCTGATCGAAGTATTTTCTTTATCGAAATATTTTCATTCATATGCGGTCCACAAATCCCAGATTGTACTTCAGTCATAATTTTTGAAGCTTCTTTAGCATCTACACACCTCAAAAGTCCCAAATTGTGAGTCCTCTTATGCACGTTTTTCCCACTCAAGAAAAAACCATGAGCCAGTCGTCGAATGGCTCCTTTTGATTACCATCAGCATGTATTGGATATTTTTCAACCTGAATATATTCTTTGATGTCATGGAACCATGGATCCCCATCAAATTCTTTCTAAACCACATTTCAATATGTATGTTGATCATGAATTTATATATACAAGGGGTCAATATAAGTCTTGTCAGAATGTTGGAGAATCGAAGATAAGGTCGCCAAAGCATCAACAATCTCATTATAAGCTTTTGGACTATGGTAGGAGTTTTGAATCACGAGTCTCCCAATCTCCTTGAATTTTATGGAATAACAAATCTGAGTCTCCTAACACCAATAGTTCTCGGATTCCCATGCCAATAGCTAGTCTAAAACCCAAAATGCAAGCTTCGTATTCTACCATATTATTGGTACAGTAGAATCAAAGTTGGGCTGGTACAAGATAATATTGTCCTGATTCAGAAATAAGAACTGCCCCTATCCCTACTCCTTTTACATTAGCAGCTCCATAAAAAAACAACTTCCAGCCTGAATGACAATCAACAGAAATAACCTCATCAACACATAATACCTCTTCATCCGAAAAATAAGTCTTTAATGGATCATATTCCTCGTCAATAGGATTTTCAGCCAAATAATAAGCTAAATCTTGAGCTTTCATTGCAGTTCTTGTCACATAGACAATATCAAATTTGGTGAGCAACATCTGCCATTTTGTAAGTCTGCCTATGGGCATAGGCTTCTGACAAATGTATTTTAGGGGATCCATATGGGAAATTAGGTAAGTAGTGTAAGATGACATATAATACTTCAGCTTTTGTGCTACCCAAGTTAAGGCGCAATATGTCTTTTCAAGAAGAGTGTACTTAGCCTCATTAGTAGTAAATTTTTTGCTAAGGTAGTAGATGGCCTATTCTTTTCTGCCTCTGACATCATGTTTACCCAATACACAAAAAAAAGAATTGTCTAACAAGACATATAAAATATCAAGGGTCTGTCTGGCTCTGGAGGAATCAAAATAAGTGGATTCGACAAGTACCTCTTAATTCTGTCAAATGCCTCTTGACATTCTTCAGTCCATTCAACTTTATCACTTTCTTCAACAACTTGAATATTCGCTCACAAGTTGTTGTAAGATGGGCAAAGAATCTACTGATATAATTCAACATTCCAAGTAAGCTCATCACCTCCATTTTATTCTTTGGTGGAGATAAATCTTGAATAAATTTTATTTTTGAAGGATCTAACTCAATACCACGTCGACTGACTATAAACCCCAAGAGTTTTCCCGATGGGACTCCAAATACATATTTAGCTGGGTTAAGTTTGAGATTATACCTTTGAAGTATTTCAAAGAATTTTCTCAGATTTTTGACATGGTCAGATTACTCTCTTGATTTAATGATCACGTCGTCTACATATACTTCAATGTATTTATGCATCATGTCATGAAATATTGTAGTCATTGCCCTCATGTAAGTTTCCCAACATTCTTTAGTCCGAAAGTTATAACTCGATATTAATATGTCCCCCATGACGTGATAATTGATGTCTTTTCTACATCTTCTATATCCATAATGATCTGGTGATACCCCGCATAACAGTCCACAAAAAATGCAAGATCATGTTTTGCATAATTTTCCAAAAAAAATATAGCTATTGGAAAGTGTAAATCATCTTTCGGAGTTGCTTTATTTAGATCACGATAATCAACACACATCTGAACTTTACCATCCTTTTTTGCAATAGGAACAATATTTGCCAACCAAGTAGGATATTGAGCCACTCAAATGACTTTAGCCTCAAGTTGCTTTGTGATTTCCTCTATGATTTTTACACTCATGTTATTTTTAAGCTTCCTTAACTTTTTCTTGTCATGAGGGAAATCAAGATCAATTGGCAACTTATGAACTACCAAATCAGTGCTCAAAACGGGCATATCATTATAAGACCATGCAAAGATGTCTTTGTACTCAAGCAAAGCTTCAATTATAGCTTTCTTTTGTTGTGGTCGAGCATGTACACTTATCTTAGTCTCTCTAATATTTTCATGATCTCCAAAATTGATCGCCTCAGTTTCATCTAAATTGGGGTTTGACTTAATCTCAAACTGTTTGAAATCTTTGCTTATTTCATCAAATGCTTCCTTTTCATTATTTTTATAATTAGATTGGTTTTTTAAATCTGGTTGACAATTTTTTATGCATGTCATATCACTAGAATCGGCATAGAAATAACTGTATGATAGAAAATAAATAGGTAAATATTAGACACAAAATAAAACGAAGGGAAATTACGTTTCATTAAAAATAAATATAGAAAGAGTTTTAACCTAAAATACCAAGGTAAAGATCTAAATTACAACTCTATAAGGATTCAAATTATAGAAAGAAAAATAAACAAGCTACTAAGCCTACTTCATAGTACGGTGAGGAGTGGCCTCCTAATTATTGAGCTTGACATCAGGGCCGATAAACTGTACATCTGCATTGTTGGTACCTTTCCCAATTTCAACCATATCAGCTTCAATGGACATGTTTTGGAAGAGGCTTATCAACTCTGTATCATCATCATTCATTGACTTTGCAGCAGGTAACATGGAGGACCCAACAATATTGACTTTGACAAAAGACTTGTAGAGTAGCGGTATCGGCTTGGTAAGTGACCATGACTCTTTATTACATTTTTTAGCCTTTTTTCTGTCTTCAGTAGTGGTCTCATATCCCAAACCAAAGGTACTGAGGTTCTCATGGAGATTTATTGGATGAGCCCCTCCTTGCAAAAATATTCGTAAACCTTTTTGTAGTTCGAAATCATGCTTTAACATTTCATTCACTACCATAATAGATGCTGAGGACAGATGTGGTCTTGAAATGACATTCCCCTCAAGGATAAGCTTAATATCTACTTCCTTAGAAGCTTGATGAATTTGCACTCTATCTACAGTATTTGCTTCAATGGAGGAAACAGAGTAGTCTTTATACATGGATATGTCTCCTTCACTATGAACCACTATTTTTTGCCAGTCGTCTTTAAATTTGGCCATTTGGTGCAACGTAGATGCAACTGCTCCAACCCTATAAACCCATGGCCTACCCAATAACATATTATATGAAGCATTAATTTTCAGCTCTTGAAAATCCACGGTGAAATCCACAGGCCTGGTTGTCACTATGAACTCTATTTCACCATTGGCATCCGTTTTGTCTTAGTCAAAACCTTTGATGCATATATTATTAGGTTGGATCCTTTTCATGTTAACATTCAACTTTTGCAAAGTTAACATAGGACAAATGTTAGAACTAGATCCCCCATTAATCAACACTCGAGTGACATAGGAATGCTCACATTTCACAGTAATGTAGAGATCACAATTATGTCCAGTACCTTCTATAGGCAATTTGTCATCTGAGAAAGTGATCCTATTTACCTCTTGGATCCTTCCAACAACTTTTTCTAACTGATCCACCTTAATTTCACTGGACACATATGCCTCATTTAAAATCTTCATTATGGCCTTACGGTGATCTTCCGAGTTTATCTAAAGACAACAGAGAAATTTGGGCTAGCGTATTCCTCAATTATTCTACAAAAGAATATTGTGGTAACTTCATTTTCTTTAAGAATTCTTTAGCCTCTTCTTCAGTAACTGGGTTCTTGACTACTATTCATTCTTAATTGCCTTGTTTGTTCTTTCTTAATTCCACTAGGGCATAATACCTCCAAGAATGGGTTAATCCCCCTACTTCATCCACCTCTTTAATCATTTTTTTTCCTTTGTGAATTACCAAAATGCAATTGTAGTTCAAGGGGACTGCCTTGGCATTAACCATAGGCAGTTATGACACCAGTTTAATAACAATGGGAACTATGGGAGCTCCTTTTATGATTAAGAGAGGCTTAGTGGGTCTTCCAGGAACAATGGGATTTGGTTTTACTTGACCTAATCGAACACTTTCTAGAATCTCTTTCTCCATGACCAAGGGAACATTCGATGATTCGAGTTTTGTTATCACCTCCTCCACTTCTGCAGTTTTTTCTTTCATTAAATTGATAATATTTGCAGATTTTTCCAAATCAGTTTTAATCTAAATGATGGGATTGAAAGAAACCACTAAATCTTCACCATTAGGTATCACCTCGAGCATATTTTGTTTTATTATGATCTGGCAGTGGATTTTGATTGACATTTTAGGTGTCTAGACTTTGTACCATAATTTGTTTTGTGTCAATCAATTTCTGAATTGCTTTTTTCAAATACCAACATTTCTCTATGTCATGCCCTGGGCCATCAGAACAATATGCAAATCTTCGGGAATAATCCAAGTGTTTTTAGGAAGATTCGGCTTAGTACATTCATGTATCTCAGTCTTTGAAACAAGCTGACATAAGATATTCCGATAGGAGTAAAATTATCTTTACCCATGTTTGCCATCTTGAAGTCTGCTCTAGGCTGGAAAGTAGATTTAGGGAGACCTTGTTGAACTTGCAGAATTGGAAGATGATTTTGAATGGCTGGTGTACGCCATTACAGGTAAGAAGGATACCGAGCATATGGTTGTGCATTGTAAATAGGATATTGGGAGATGAAAAGGAATATTATGGATTTTGCAGAGAAACATAGTGTCGTGGATAGTTAAATGGGTCTTGGACATAGATTTTGCATTGAAATTATGCATAAGGGTGACGCGCACCTCTCCAATTGTGTTGTGGACCTAGCACAATTATAGCTACATCCTCTTTTCTTTTCTTTCCATCAAAACTTCCTGAACCACTTTGAATTTCCTGTGTTGTTGCTTTCAAGGCAGGCTAACTGATAATCTTTCTGGACATAATTCCATTCTCTACCATCTCTCCAACTTTAATAACCTCAGTAAATGTGCTTCCAATAGTAGAAAGCAACTGATGAAAATAATCAAGTTCTTGTGCCTGTAAAATGATATCAATCATTTCAGTGTACTTTATCAATGTTCTGACTCTTGCAGCCTACTCTCCATATGACGTCATATTCTCAAAAAATTTTAGTTGCCTTTTTTCTCATGTTGGCAAGTGTGGTGCGATCTGGTACTATCTTGATTTCATATTAAAATTGCTGGACAAAATCCCGAGCTATGTCATCCCATACGTGCCAAAAAAAAATGTCTTGGTCAATAAATCATTCGAAAGCTATCCCTGCTAAACTTTCTCCAAAGTAAGCCATCAATAATTCTTCTTTTCCTCCCGCTCCCCTTAATTGATTGCAGAACTTTTTCAAATGTGCTACAAGATCTCTATGACCTTCATACTTGTCAAACTTTGGCATTTTGAACCCCAGAGGCAAATGGAAATCAGGAAACATACATAAAAATTTGTATGAAACACTTTTTGGTCATCCTAATCCTTACATATTTCTCATACTCTGCTCCAAACTTCTCACTTTCCTGGCCATCTCTTCTTGTTATTCATTTTGGACAATTTTCTCAATCACGATTGGAGAATCATGTTATGAGCATAATAATATGGATTTAAGGGTTTGAAAGTTATTTTAGGAGGATACAATTGATCATAACTTGGTTCACCCATATTCTTCTATACTGTCAATTGAGGATCCGCAGTAGCTGGTGCTACAAGAGTGAAAGATAGGTTTTTATTATAGATAGATTTGGTGGGAGCATGGTAGAAGTACCAGAAACGCCAGACACATTTCCATATGGGTCGAATCCAGGTGGGTAAAATAGATAGCCAGTGGAGCTTGGCCGGGATTTGGATAATTCCTGTTTGAAAGTGCAGGGATTGAAGAAAGCGGGGCTTGTCCATTCGACCAAGCTTGGTACATCTCTGCTATCTGTTGTTTTAATAACTTATTTTCTTCCATTGATGCTAATTCTTGGGAAATTAACTGATTTTGCTCTTCCTTACTGTCAGACCCTACACCCTCTATGCGGGTCATTTTAATCTTTCCTTTATATCTGGTATTATACGGATGTGATGCTAGTTTAAGTCACAAATCAACCACCAATTACTTTATCTTTTCTGTAACCAAGTAGCAAATAGGAGAGTGTTACATATTTAATACATTATAATGCCACGGTGTATGTTATACTTCTATATGCATTTTCCAACCTATCATGGAAGACTTTGTGTTTCATCCAGGCTTTTCTAGGTGCACTTTTCAAAAAGTTATGATCGAACCCTTGCCTACATATCGTTCCAGGACATGAATCAAATCTTGCATAGTTCAGAAAAATTTAACAAAAATAATTGATTTTTGATTTTTTAAAAATAAAGAAATAAAGTAAGTGAAGTGAAATATATGTAATATATATAGAAATAAATAGTCAACTTCATTATATTTCATAATTTTTGAATACAAATACGACAAAATGAGTGACACAACTCCTAAGATAAAATTTACTAACTAATATCTGAAACATAAAACTAAATTTAAACAAATAATACCAACTAAAAGACATAACATCTAAACAAGGAGTTCTAAAACTGAAATTGAAAAACTGTAACAAAGAAAATAACTATCCATCCACACAACCAAACCCCAATGTCTCCAGGTCTTCAACTGATTCTCATAAATATAACATGCCCAATCAAGGAGATTTTGGCTTGATATGACCTACCAAATCCAAGAATATGTCTTCCAATGTAGTGGTGATATGTTGGGCAAAAGTTGGTATTTGTACCAAAAATTCTTCATGATCCAACTGCTGGTAGTCCAAACCCATTCTAGTGGTATCCTGCGCTACACGGCAGACTTTCCCTTGAAGAGAACTGAAGGTCTTATCCCATTCTTGGGCTTTCCGATCTCGAGAATTAATAATCTCTCTTGCACGCTATTCATGAGCGGAAACAACATCCAGTTGTTCTTGAAATATCCCTCTTTCACGTATCCATTGAGATCTCTCTCGATCAAATTCTTTTTTTATGTTTTTTTCAACTTCTTGCAACTGCTGGCGGCGAGATGCGGTAAGTTCTACAACATGTAACCCCCTAGTTGTAGTTAATTTGATTTGTCCTCGAAGTGCGACCTGAATATCCACTGACTTAGTTTTCTCTTTAGGAAATTCCCTCTTTTGTTCTTCTATTCTCGCCCTTACTCTTTCTAGATCAACATTTAGTACCCGAATAGTGGACTAATAATCTCTCTTTACCTCAAATCGTGTTTGCTTAACTCTCGCTTCATTCTCTGCATCTCTATCCATTTGTTGTCAAATCAAGGCTGCCTTAGCGCACTCTAATTCTGCTCTCAAAGCTTGGTTGGCATCATGATGTTCTCACATGTATCTCTCGATCCCTATCCTGACTGCAGTTTCTTAATCTATGGGTCCCTTAACCGATCTTTCAGGTCTGGCTGGTGGAGGTGGCTGTTTTCAAACCATTCACGGTAGTCTGGGTGTACTTCTCCTTTATCACGCTCTATGTCCATTGCTTAAATTACCATGAGATGAAAACCATCCTAAATCTTCTAGGCCAATCCCTTCGAAAGAGGAATCTCTGGTCTAACCTCAAACACAAAATCTTTCGTGTTTTCTATTATGGGAATTATTTAACGTCTGCCTAGCTGACGTAGAACCCTCAATGGAACATACGGTTGAACACCCTTAATACCCATTAATAACAAGAACGGAAAAATGATAGAACTATGTATGACTTATCTCCGAGGGAACCGAGGGAGATTCCAAATGATTTTATCTGCCGTCAGAGAACAAAAAAACTTATCCCAAACTCTAATTCCTTATGGGCACTTATATTTCTATATCCTTTCTTCGTAATCGTTGATGTGATTGAATCATTCAGTAATAAATCTCACCACCGTAGGACGATGATAACGATGCTCTACAATCCACATCTGTAGCAAGACATTACATCTCTCGAAAAAACCTTTTCCTTTTTGACAAATGGCCAGGGCACAGTAAATATCAGCCATGATCATTGGTACCATAGTGTAAATGTACCACTTCAGCTAAACGACTATTAATTTTTCTCTCTCACCTCGGAAAGACCACAGTGCCTTAAATGGCTACCATAAATGCAAATCGTTTGTGAACTTTCTAACCCTCAAAACTTCCCTTGTTATAGAGTTGTTTACCAAACTTCTCAAACCCCCCTTGCCATCCATATCTTTCACACAAGAACTGCAAGGAGACCCAACCTTTTTCCATTGATTTTTTTTAGTTCCGTATGTTCATGATCTTGCAGAATCTGTTTATCGAGATGAGTCTTGGGGATATAAATTTTTTCCGTTGCATACCCCCAAATCTAACATAGGCCGCTATCTCCTCTAAAGTCAGAGTCAAATCAAAATCTAAAAAGCAAGATACAATGTTCATTGGGTCCCAGAAAGTTGGCAACGCATCAACCACCTCCCTACTAGGGTTGATTATCATGATGCTCGTCAAAAAACCAAAATAGTTATGTATCTCATCATAATCAAATGAATTCATTTCGTTCCACCACAACCAAAGCTGCAAAGGGGTACAGTCTACCACCTGTAAAGGTATATTCCCATTTCTCTTTCTCTTTTGACACTTTCCAGGAACTGGAGGAAACATGTTATACCTATTGACAAGGACATGAGATTAGAAAATGTCTAAACATAGGCAGAACTTAATTTATTAATTTTGAATTTTTAACTTGACTCGTGAGAATTAATGTGACCATTAAACTTGTCTCAGATGCAAAAATAATTTTATTCAAATTAAAAAGAAAGAAAAACATGAATGCCAACATTTCTTTTAGAGGTGACACTTATTTAGACCGACTCTATAGAAAATCTTACAGCAGCAACAGACCTTTAGACAATTTTAACCATGTGTTTGGAAGAAAACATCTCCTAATTAAGTAGACTTAAAAGAAAAAAGAAAAGAAAAGAAAATGACTTAGAAAGAAAGGAAAAAAATGATTGTTTTATGTATGAAGTTGTATAAAAATTTCAGTCTCACGACCCTGAAGGTTTAGGACTGTTAAAATATATGTTTACATATTTTATTATTTTAAAAAAATTTAGTTCACGATCCCTAAAGATTCAGGCTATTAAAATTTGTATTAAAAATTAAACTTGAGGATAAGAAAAATAAGAAAGAGAAAATAATATTATTAATGAAAAACAGTCATTTATTTCATTCACTTTTTTTTTTCCATTTTTTTCCAATTTTTTTTTATTTTAAAATATCTCTCAATAAATTAGAAAATTTTTATTTTACAAGATAGGGTCATATCCTGGAAAGAATTTTCTACGTATCCCACTAATGAGTGAGAATCGGACCCTCGTAGTTCATGAAAACCGTAAAACTATGTTAATATATATTTAAAAAAATTCTTTATTTTAAAAATAAAATTTTTCTTTGAAAAATGATTCACTAAATTTGAGAATACTATAATCTCTTGCATTTCAAAGTTGCCTAAAAGCGGGTCAACAATCAAATAGCCTTCCAAACAAATGTCAAAGATCATGTAGGATGCACATGTTGGTCATTATAAAGTGGGTCACCTGTCCTAGACAAACCTGACCCCTATGTCGAGTCCCGCTAAGTCAAATGCACATGATGCAAATAAAGCGGAATCTAATAGGGATAACCAGATTTTGAGTTTCAAATTTTTTTAAGTTTAGCCTAATAGGGATAGATGTCTAGACTGGCTTACCTGAGCGGACACTCGAGTCAGGGAGGGACAACTTATTCGGTAGCAGTGCTATTCCACCTTCGTTACCGATCTGAACCCCGCCTAACATATGTGACTATAATCCTTCATGAGGAGCCTTGACACTCGGGCTATCTCAAAAAGAAAGTAGGGCGCATACGTTGCATTCCTTCTATCATATTTCAGAGACTCAGAGGGGGTGCGCAAGAGAAGATAATTTATAAAACAGTTCAACAATATCAAAGCAGTAAATGAGCACAAGTAGCACATAAGGCCAACAAAAACAACATTAAAATAATTAAAGAAAGTAAAAGTCAATATTAAAAGCTCGAATTCTAATGTACCCCCAACAGAGTCTCCAGAGATGTCACACCTCCTTTTCACCTGACTGAGTCGAGTTGAAGGATTTTTTCAATTAAAGTGACGATATTGAATAGAGATTAATTTCTTTAAAATGTCTCCACTTGGAATCGAGTTATGGTGTTTCAAGTTACCTTTCGAATCCCTAGTGAAAAGAAAATGACTCTCTATTTTGGTCTGGTAAAACAGAAGACTGGGTAAGGAATTCTATTGATCGATGGGAAGGAGTGAGGCACTCCTCGAGTACCGTGGTTCTAACATGATCACTTTTATTGACTTATCTTGACTTAAATTATTTTAATAAATTATGTTAAGGCCTAAAATCACTCATTTTTTAATATACCAAAAATATTTATCCACGCCTATTATATTAAATTAGTGAAAATTAATTTTAGAAAAATATTTTTCAAGGTGCATTATTGCATCCTTGAATTTTAAAATATTTCAAAAAGATGTGTACGCCGCATTCTTAACCGAGACAAATATTTTAAACGTGCCTAAAATTTTATCTAGCGTTAAAGACGTTGGTTAGTCCATTATAAATTCGTAAAATTTTTATTTATTTGAAATAATATTTAATCTTAATAATAAACTTAAGAAAAATTCAATTGAAGAGGTCAATTATCTTAAAAAATAATTATTAACCTTTATTAAATATAATAAATAAAAATAATAAAATAAATAAATAAATAAATAAAATAACCCAAAACGTCTGGTGATTGCAAAAGAAAGTAACCATATGATTAGAGATTGTAATTTATCATATTAGTGTTGAACATAGAAAAGGAAAGAAAAGAAAAATTGTTTGGGAATATTCTGGAGAGATGGGATTTTGTTTGGTTACTAAGAAAATAAAAAAAATCTTATCGGATAAGGAAAAAAAAAGACACAAAGGAGGCATTGGTTGGTTGTTGATCAGCAGCATTTGCGACGATTTTTGATAGATCCACCAGAGTTTGCCAGAATTTCGCCGGTGGCATTGAAGGGAGACGGCGGTTGGAGGTAGTGTCTTTCGGAGGAGGCACACCAGCCATTGTTCGGTGGCTGGCGGCGGAGCGTGGGCTGACAGGAACGGAAAGAGAGGGAAGAGGGGTGATGTGGTGGTGGGTTTCCTACGATATTTCACTGGATCTCTGGCGATGGTGGTTTTATTGGGGGGAAGCGGGAGTTTTCCGATCAATTTTCGGCGGCTATTTTTTTGCTATGTCATCGGAAAAACTGGACCCCAACCCAACAAATGAATTCTGTACTCATTAATTAAAAGCAGACCTTATAATTTGATGCATATCTTTAAAAAAAATAATTAGAAAGATCAAAAATAAAAAAAAAAAATACTATCACCCATATGGGATATTGTAATTCACATGTAATAATAATTGTAATTTAAGCATCATGGAAAAATTACTGAAAGCAATGCTCTTTTCTTAATTATAATATATTCATTTTTCACTTTTCTAGAAAGTTAGTCTCCACTATTATCCACCCAATTGAATACATCAAAATTAAACATTTGAATACACCAACAGAAATAAATAAAATTTTATTATTATAATCATCTTTTGTTTTTGGGGTACTATAAAAATCATTAAAATAAAAAGTTTGTTAGTGAGAGATGCATATTGTTGGCCGCCATTGATGTTGACATGATATAGATGCTCTAAAGGACAGATATACGAAAAGCAAAAGGCCATTAGTACAGTGCCATAATTTTACAGGGAGTGGATATACAACACATAGTAACAAATATATTCACATAATAAATCAATAACACATACTGAATAATACATGAAACGATTTAATCTACTTCATTCATGTTTTGGTTTCTAATAAAATTCATACAATAAATATCATAGGATCAAATAAGAACCTGTATAATGAGTCAAGTAGAAGAGAAACACGAACTCGTCACAGGAATCCTCAAATGAAACTCTCACTTTTGAATCCTCACTCTCTCTTCTTTATTTTTTTACTTCACTTGTTTTCTCACTTTTTTTTTCTCTGTTATCTGATGCAGTATCTGATACAGTGTCTAAGTACGTAATGAGAGAAGTAATAATTACACCCCTGTACTTGTCAATTTTTATTCATGGTACACCTGAACTTTTAACCATCTTAAATAACCCCCCCCCCCCAAACTTATTTTTTCACAACTACGACTGACCCTTCTTGTCCGACGTGGATAATTGTTTGACTACAAACTCCATTACGTGCGTGATGGAGTTTTTTTTTTCCAAGTCATCCATTCCAACGGTAACAAAACAAAAAAATTCATTTTCTCTTTAATTTATTCAATAAAAATTTAATTATCTTCTCCTATTTATTAACCATCTTCTCTATCATCTTCTTCCATCACTTTCAATCTACTTCTCTCAATTTCATTTTATTATTTCCACTTAAAAAAATTTCTAACTCCATGAATTATAATAGGAGACTTGTGTGTGCATGTGGGTCTCCTCCAATTGTTAGAATTTCATGGTCGGATGACAATTCTGGACGTAGATTCCTCGATTGTATACATTATGGTGTATGTAATTCTTTTATTATATTATCTTTTTTTTTGTTTATGTTTTGTAACAAGTTAAATTGATAACTTTTTTTTTTCTATTCTATGAATTGCAATCCCGATTTTGAACTAGTTGCAACTTCTTTGATTGGTATGATGCAGAATTTCTACGTCAAGCCAATATTGTCATTTTGGGTTTGTTGAAGAAGACCAACAAACAACAAAAAGAGTTGAAACGCAAAAAGATGTTAAAACTAATTTTGTTCATTAGTTTGATATGTAATGTGATGATGCTAATTTACATTTTGAGTCATTGATTAATTAGCGTATGTAATGGTGCTTTAATTTGATAAGATTATGTATTTTGACGGATATGATGTATTTGTTTGCTGATTAAAGCAATATATTCTCATTTCTTGGTTATTGTTGGCTTCTCTGTAAGAAAATGATAAGTTGACAACAACACAATAGATGCATAATGTAAGAATATAACTTTGTAAATAATAGGTACATTACGAATCATAAGTTGGCAACAACACAATAGATGCATAATGTAACAATACAACTTTGTACATAATAAATGCATTTATTAGTGCTTAATTATTTCGAATTCATGAAATTAACAACACCATAGTGGTCAATTATTTCAACCAAAATCAAGTCGGGTACTTCAAAATATGATACTGTCAAAACACATAAATAAGGACTAGTTCAATCATTTTGTTATGATACCAACAGTAGAACAATTAAGAGATGTCAACAACTAACAACCACCATTAGCAAAACTTTTTCCCTTGCCCTTTGCATTTTTCTTTGATGAAGTCTTTGCCTTGGTACTCTTTATTGTTGTTGGAGATTTCCCTAATAGTTGCGCCCTTGTCCTAATTCCAACAGCTTTTGATCTTGTTTGAACTTGAAGTTGACTTTGAGTAACAACACGTAAATTTTTCCACGTCAGTCCTTTTGTTGGTTGATAACCAATATCACCAGTCACATGTGCCGAACTTATTATGCCTGTATTAACCCTTCTACTACTAGCCAATCCTTGCTGAAAAATGTAGCCAATCCTTGTTAATATTTTGATAAACTTTTGTAAAAATAATTAGAAGTATCAATTTGATAAGACACATACATTAACACAAGTGTATCCAGATTTAGAAACAAAGACACCTTGACCCACAACTCTTGGCCTCTTATTACCTTACTTTCCATCAGTTTTGTCCATGTTGATTGTGCTACTTTTTTTCCTCTTTCTAGTAGAAGAGTGTTGGGAGGCAACATACTAGAAAAACAAGAGAAACTAGTTAATAAGTAATGTATGTTAAAATTTTAAGCAAGCAAATGAGATTATCACCTCTTTTGGGACTGATTTGGATTTACGATTGGGATTATGTGGACATCCTCTCTTGTTATGATTTGGTTTTTTCGAAATTGAACATCTCATTGTCACCGTAAATTCTGACAACTTTCCAGATTTTTCTACTTCACTAATCTGTTTCTTACTGTTCTTTGGTGGCCTACCAGGCATTTGTGTCACTTCAGGTGGCTCAACCACAGGATTCCTGCTATCTGGCCACATTTTCATATTTGGGACTGGCTGAATAAAGTAAGAATAGGCCTTCAAATATGCCTTCTTTCTGTACCAGCTAGAAATTACCTGTGATGCATTCAAATTTAAGTAGTTCATTGCTGCTATACCATGTGCACAGGGAATTCCTTTTAGTTCCTATGATCTGCACCTACATTTATTTTGCCTCAAATTCACAGTATGTTTGTATGCCCCTTCAGTCACTTCAAATCCTTGATCACTATTCCGGTCAATGTTTCACTGCATTAATTTTTCTACATTTGCACTGAACACCATCATTTCCATTAGAGATATGTCATCTGTCTAAGAATCTGCAAATTTTCTTGCCCTACTCACCCTTGTCATCACTTTTATCCTGATTTCTTCCAACATTGAAATAATTGTCTTGTTCCTACAAATCAAAACCCATGCATTGAAACTCTCGGCCATGTTGTTATCCACACTATCACACTTGGAAAAGGTGTTAAAGTAAGCCTTTCACCATCTCTCTTTGTTGTAAACTATCAGATCTTCAACAATGCCTCTACCCATCTTAGAAAGAGCTTGAAGGTTATACTTAAATTATGCCTCAAAAGTTGATCTAATACAAGCCCAAAATTTCTTCTTTCTCTCTATGCCTCTCCATTTCTTTGACCAATTGGATAAGATGTGTCTAGCACATATTTTGTGCTCACATTCAGGAAGTTTTTGTTCTGCAGCAGCAACTAGTCCCTCCAGTTTCAAAACAAACAAATGAAGTTAGTTAATTTTGATCTAACTTAATGAAAATTTTTTTACTAATAAATATAGTTACCTTTTGCATATCACTGATAATAGTGAGCCGGGAACCATCTCCTAAATTGAAATCATCTTGTAATATCATCAAGAACCATCTCCATGTAGCCTTACTTTCTTTGCCAATCACTGCTCATGCTATTGGAAACGTTTGATTGTTTCCATCCTTAGCAGTAGCTACCAACAGCTGACCTTTACAAACTCCTTTCAAAAAACACCCATCCAGTCCAATATACTTTCTGCATTCCTCTTGAAATCCTTTTTTCATAGCATTAAAACAAATGTAGAAAGAGTGAAATTTTTTCATCAGTCAGCTTCACAATACAAGTACTACCAAGATTTGTCTAGAGCAACATATCCTTGTAGTCTAAAATTCTGTTAAATTAAGCCACATGATCCCACATAATTTCTTTCAAAATCAACTTTCTTGTCTTTAAGCACACTGTCTTGCCAATATAAACACCCAACTCTTTCCTAACCAATTCTTGAATCTCCCAACCTTTGATTGTTGTCTGGGATATAATCCTATCTTTAAGATAATTTGATAGAAATTTTGAATTACAAAGAAAATTAGTGTTTGTCCTTGTACATTTTTGCCTCGGATTGTAGGTCTTGATAGAAAAGTTTCCATTCTTTCTTTCCTTGCTAGCATACAACAACCATGGACAACCACCTTTACATCTAACTCTTACTCTATAACTCTCATTCACATAATTGTCTAACTCAACCCCCTTCTTAATAGCATATTTATTAACTGTTTCCCTAAACTCGTTTGCATTCTCAAATACTAAACCTAGCTGCCTCACAACCACTTCACAAGTTGGATCATATACCACTGAAGTGCTCTTTTTTCTTCCACTTAACCTTCCTCCCTCAAATTCATCATCAGAAACATGCAACAAATCATCATCACTTTGAAAACTATCACAATCAAAACTATCATAATATGACTCATCTTTTGTCAATTTACCCTTGTAATTTTTCTTACCTTTTTCAATATCATCAAACCCAACATCCGATCCAACTTCACCCAAAAAGAATTTTGCTTTCTCTTTCTTCTTGTTCCTCCTATTTTCTCTCTTAAACTTTCTCATATTTGCCTTCTCTATCCACAACTCATCATGCACATCACTTCCATAGTCAATCGATTGGTCAGAATTATCATCATCACCACTACTATCTCTAACCTCTTCTTCTTGAACAAGAGGTTCTTCTACTCCTTCAACAGTAG
This sequence comes from Capsicum annuum, assembly GCF_002878395.1. NCBI lineage: Eukaryota > Viridiplantae > Streptophyta > Magnoliopsida > Solanales > Solanaceae > Capsicum > Capsicum annuum. Next base: position 35,549 of record NW_025882963.1, read on the forward strand.
GTTCAACTGGTTATTGAACAGATATTTCAAGTTCTTCTTCTGTGTCAGTCCAATCTATTGAACTATAATCAACATCAACCCCAACTTCTGCTGCATTTTCAGATCTGCTACAATTATTTTGAATAGCAGCAACAGAAGAAGAAGTCAACCCGAGATTTAGATTTTTTTCATTGGTATTTCTACATGGAACAAAACATACCTTATCTTCTTTTATAGTAGATAAAGGTGCATTAAAATACTCACCAGCACTTGTAATTTGACTTAATTGTCCTTCAGATTGACCCACATACTCTACAATTGTGTCCTCACAGACATATATATCTATTGTGCCCCCACCTTTAAGAAATAATGCAATGTCATAAATGTCCCCATCTTTTTTCATTTCTACCAAATCAACCCCCAAAGATGACCCAACATAAGTCCTCCTCAACTTTGTAACACCAAATGACTTTGCATAGTTAGCAATTTTAGAAATTGACAAGTGATCTTCATCCACATTATATACATATTCAGTCCTACCATCAATGTAGATTGGTCCAACCTCACTCACCAAAACACCACCAATTTGAAATCTTAAGTTCAACAACTTAGTAGCCATATGTCAACCTATAATCACAATAAGTAAATTTACAAAAAAAAAATTCAAAATCGAACAATACAATCCAACAGTAACAAAACAGCACACAAATTACAATAAAAATTTAATTTTAAAAAAAAACCCTAATTTTTGAACTAATTATGAAAAATTCTAATATCATGCATTCAAAATTTCTCATAATTTCACAATAATTTAACAATACAAGACAATGTACATGTCTAATTTCAAGAAAACACCAAAAAATACACAAGTAAAATTATAAAACAAAAATTAAAATTGAACAATACAACCCAACAGTAACAAAAAAACACACAAATTACAATTAAAAAATTGGTTTTACAAATAATCCCTAATTTTTGAACTAATTACGAAGAACCCTAATATCATGCATGAAAAGTTTACATAATTTCATGACAATTTAATCAATAACACATCGGCTAACAATCAATAATATGATTTCTATTCAAAATCGGAACAGTAATAGTAACAAAACAATTTCAGTTTCAACACAATCAAAACAAATGAAAAATAGAGTTTTTTAAAATAAAACTTACATGCCAAAATGAAATCTCATTATTACTCTACTTTCGACTAGTGAAAAACTCAAAATCTTCAACGAAATAGTAGAACACAAACTAAGTCACTACAGCTTTACCAACAACTTCAACGAAATCTTCACCACCACCTTTGAGAGAAATCATTACAGATTCACCAACATCAATGAAATCTTCAACAATAACTCAATGCAAAATCATTCATTAGCTATTACAAGGGAGATTAAAAGAACCGGATGATTTGGTTAGTGGAAGATGGAGGAGTGAAGAGAGAGAATAGAGGGGGGCGAAATGTGAAACGTTTCAATTTCTCTTTCTTTTTTATTCAATGGATGGTCTCATATGAACATTATTAATCCACGTGGAAAAACACGCAAATAAATTGCCATGGTGGAAGCGCGTGTAGTCAACATTGTGGACTTTGGCCAAAGAATGGTCAATCGAAGTTGTGAAAAAACAAGTTTGGGAGGTATTTAAGATGGTTAAAAGTTCAGGTGTACGATGAATAAAAGTCGACAAGTTCAAGGGGTAATTATTACTTCTCACAATAAATCAATAACACATACTGAATAATACATGAAACGATTTAATCTACTTCATTCATGTTTTAGTTTCTAATAAAATTCATACAATAAATATCGTAGAATCAAATAAGAACCTTTATAATGAGTTAAGTAGAAGAGAAACACGAACTCGTCACCGGAATCCTCAAACGAAACTCTCACTTTTAAATCCTCACTCTCTCTTCTTTACTTTTTTACTTCACTTGTTTTCTCTCTGTTTTTCTCTGTTATCTAATGCAGTATCTAATACAGTGTCTGAGTACGTAATGGGGTGGGAAAGTCCTTAAATACAGGAATTCTTGGGGGGAACAATTAGAAAAACTTATCAGATAAGGGGAAATTTGAAATTTTGAAACTTTTTTTAAATTAATTATTTTTTTAATTACTATTACAGATAATAATAATAAAAATAATAAAATAAAAATAAATAAATAAAATAATAAAATAATAATAATAACAAATATAATAATAATAAATTAATTTTATATTTATGAAAATACAATAAAAGTTTATAAATAGCCAAAAAATAAATATAATTAAGATAGTATTAAAAATACTAGCTTATTTATCAAAGTTCTGAAAACAAAAATATATTTTTGAATTTTATGTTATTTTTAAAATAAAAATAAAAATAAAAATATCCTAAAATTAATTATTTTATTATTTATTTTTTACTAAAAATTTATTAAAAATGAAATAAGAATTAAAATATTATCGTATCAAATATAAATATTTAATATCAAAAAATAGGTCAAACTTTAGGGAGGATCAAAAATCACGTGTCTACATTTCCCTCTATCAGAGGCTTCCTCGTGCAGTAATCCTTCACAACAAATGAGAAAGTGAGAATTTAAAAGTAACATTAGTCAATGAGCATAATTGATAAATAGAAATAAGATTCTATTTCATTCGACGGACACAAAGAACATTATTAAGATATAAAGGCCTTGAAGGAGAAGGTAAGGAAGTAGAGCCAGAATGTGTCACAGCCAAGTTTTTACCATAACCCAACATCAATCTTCACTACCATCATAGTCGAAATGAATTAATAGATTTTGAATATCTGCAATCACACGGTAAGGTACACCAGAGTCTACCAACCAATTAGGGTTATTTTGGATGGCGGTTTTAGCAAAATTTGCTCTTGGAGGAGCCCTTGTGTTTTCAGTAGTGGAGAAATTCGAGCCACCAATAAAAGATGGCTTAGACCAAAGAAATAACTTCTAGTATTTCTTCACTATATGTCCATCCTTGTCTCAATATTGACAGATCACACTAGAACCATATCTATGATTCTTTGATGGGAGTAGAATGATTTCGCCTCAGATTTCAGATAGGTTGGCCTTTGGAAGTAGAGTCACAATTTGTCAGATTGGTGTGTCTGTTTGATCCACCATTGTGAAAAATAATTTACTGTTATTGGATTAGAAATGGATTAATCTTCATGAGCAAAACTGTTCTCATGATCACAAAGCTTTTCATGGAGTTCAACAAAAGAGAGATGAGGTTCTCGTGCACGAATTGCTATAGATATCATCTTATACTCAGAGAGCATTCCATTTATAACATGAATGGAAGCATCATCCATTATTATATTCACTCCAGCAGTATTCAAAGTTGTAAAAAAGTTGCTTCATGTAATACCCTGTACCTTTTCCTAGCTTAAAATCGTCTAAAAATGTTAGGATCTTTATTTGAAAGATGAATCCACCTTTTTACACGTGTTATTTTTCAGACTTTTACTTTTTTTTCATGTAGTAAATTCAATAAGCTTTCCATCGATATAAAATTCGCCTAAATCAGATAACCGGGTAAGAAGTTATGACTATTTCAAGTTCCCGTCGTAAAACAGTGTCATATTGGTCAGTGGCGTGCCGCGCCACAAGCTAAAATGGCGATTGTCCTTTTCTAGTATCTTAGTGCAATTTCCTCTACGTCGCGCCAAATTTTCAGGTCACAAAATTAGGGGCAGCGCGATGGCTCCGCTTTGCGCCATCCCTCAGTTTCCCAATTGTCAAATTCCAGTGACACGACGCGATAGCGCCGCGTCACACCAGGGATCCAATTTGGGAAATTTTTACTTATATTACAAGACACGTCCAGGGTTAAAAGGGTTAATTTCTCACCCCTATTTACGCCCTTTAACATGTGATTCAGCCATTTTTCACCCTAAACACACTATTCTCTCAAAAACCTCTCAAGAAACACCTAGGGCTTTTCATAGAAGATTCAGAATCAAGAATTTTCTCTGTCAAACTTCGTGTATTTACAAACCAAGGTACACATAGCGTTCATTCATGGACTCCTTTCATCCATGAAGCCGAAGAATTTCTTTTCTAAATTCAAGTTTATGGATTTTTTTATGAATTTTATGATTGGACTGCTCTTGTTCATGTGGATAATGAAAAATTGAATTCTACCCATCTTAGGTGATAAATTCTATATAGGTTAAATTATTATAGATATAGATTCATGCAAACCTATGCCTAAACCCTTGATTGATGAAATTAGAATTAAACCGTGATGTTTAATTATTGTACAATGATGTTTACTTGTACCATGCCTACAATATGTTTGATTAAATTCCTTGATGAAGGAAAAGTGCCTAATTAGCATGATACCATGAAATCCCCATGTATGTACAAGTTATGCCTATCACATATTTTGATGAAATATTTCTATAAATGTAATTATGGATTAAGATGTGAGTTATATATTCAAGTAAGTTATACTTGGTCAGTTTCCTTCCATCGAGTCCTGGGGGTACTCATACCCAAAACATTAGCTGTGTGCCTAGATCCATGTCATGTTTTCATGATAGTCTCAGTCAAGCTATGAATCCTTAGACTTCAGACAGTCTTATGACTCAGGAAATCTCCATGATCTCATGAACTCAGTCATTTGTCAGATATCAGCGGTATTTCATCAGTCAACAGAATTCAGTAACTCAGCTTATGTTTAGTTCAGTAAATCATGTTCGAAGTCTACTCAGATGGGAGTAGGAATTAGCATCGAGTGAACCCAAGGATGGGAACACACACTATCAGATGAGGGTGTGATTCTTAAAAGTCATCCTTGCATTCCAGAACTATGTAGCCAGCATAGGTTGAGACATCAACACTATCCGATGAGGGTTAATGAGATGGATAAGCACTGTCAAATAATGGCCCCACCATTCTCTTTTAGGGATACTAGTAGATGAGGGTCACCCACTGCTTCTCCTTACCAGTGGTGCGGTATTGACACCCTTTCAATTGGGGTTACGGATTGGACCCCAACTCAGCCATAATGGAATATTATGGGCATATCGGTTAGATAACTACTTCCCACAGTTTCATGTTACAGAATCACAGACACAGTCAATCAGTTTCAGTAATAGAACTCAGATAGTTCCTTAGATTTTAGGATTGTCAGATACAGTCAACTCAGATACAATACGAAACTTAGCTAGTTCTATCAGATTCAGGAGTGGCAAATACAGTTACTTATGTTATTAGTTATTTCAGTTATCAGTATATCAGGTTATCAATATTCAGATTCAGTAATCATGTTATCATGGTATCAGTGTCAGTTACTATGTCTCATGCATGTACTCTCACGCTCATGATAATCAGTCTACTATTGTTATTGTTCATGCATATGAACCCCATACTTTCAGCCTACCTCACATGTATACCAGTACATTCAAAGTACTAACGCATTTGTGCTATGGTGTCTTTTACCATAGCTTCAGAGACACAAGCACCAGAGCATCAGTAGATTCCAGTCTCAGCTGCCAGAGTTAGCAGTGAGTCCTCATTTTTTGAGGACATAATCATCATTTTATTATCTCAGAAATTATTTTATTAGTTGGAGTTAGTTGGGGACATGTCTCATCCACTCCTTATTCAGACAGTCACGTTTTAGAGGCTTTCCAGACTATAGTATGTTTAGATAGCTTATTTTAGTTGTTTTAAGTATTTCATACCTTTCTCTGATGTTACATTTTTATCAGATACTATGTCTCAGTTTTGAACCTTATCGCCTTTCAGTTTATGTTTTCTCATTATAAAGTATTTTATGCAGTATACAGGTATAGATATCAGTCATGGGTTAGCTTGTGGTCCTTCGGGGTCATGAGCATCGTGTAGCATTTTAGGTACCAAATTGGGGTGTTACAAATTTGGTATTTGAGCCTAAGGTTCAATAGAGTCTTAGGAAGTCTGAAAGCCACATATAGTAGAGTCTTGTACATGGGTGCGTTGCGCGCCACATTTATGTACAGGAGGCTATAAGATGTTTTAGGAATAGTTTCCCCTCTTTAAGTATTTATATCGTGCCAGTAAGCATAATCTCAAGTCAATCTCTCAGTCTAATCCATTTCTTCCTTTCTTCTACAGAACATGCCTCCTAAAAGAAGTAATGGGAATCATCCAGCCTCTTAGATCGAAGAGCCTTTGGGAAAACATGTTTCTCATGCAGAGTTTTGAGATGCATTCACTACTCTTGCTAACTCAGTTGCTGCTCAGAATGAACGACCAGCTATCGTTCTGGCTAATCCAGTGGCCAATTCAGCTGTAGTCAGAATTTGGGACTTCACCCCAATAAACCCTCCATATTTTCTCGGGTCTAAGTCAAATAAGGACCCTCAGGAATTCCTAGATCAGGTGTAAAAGGTTACAGACATAATGGTGGTTACTTCTAGTGAGAGTGCTGAGCTAGTTGCATATCAGTTGCAGGATGTTGCTCACACTTTATTTAAATAGTGGAAGTCAGAAAGGCCAGATGATGCAGGGCCTATTGAGTGGGAGGAGTTTGCTTCTGCTTTCCATCTTAGAATCTTTCCCCTATATCTTAGAGAAGCTAAGGTGTTAGAATTCATCAACCTCAGGAAGGGCAACACGACAGTGAAAGAGTCTTCTCTTAAGTTTAGTCAATTAGCCAGATATACCCCTCATATGGTTGTAGATACCAGGGCCAAGATGAGAAAGTTCATTTCATGGGTGAATGATAGCGTGGTTAATAAGTGCAAATCTACCATGCTAAATAGTGACATAACTTTAGCCAAGTTTATGAGTCATGCTCAGCAGATAGAGAAGTAAAATATTAAGTAGAGGAAAAAGCGGAATAAAAGAGCTAGGACAGGTAGCTTAAATTTTAGTCAGCCTAAGTCAGAGGGAGGCAATAATTCTCAGATTCGTCCTAAGTCATCAGTTCCAGCTCCTTCATCAGCCAGTGCTCCAGTGCTAAAATTCAGAGATGGAAACAGAGACAGAGCACCAGGATCTAAGTCTCAGGGCAGGGTAGTGCTCGAACTAATCCCATTTGTCAGACTTGTGGTAAGAACCACAAGGGTATGTGCAGAGCTTATAATGTCTATTTTGGTTATAGCTAGCCAGGCCATAGAGTCAGAGACTTTCCTCAGTCAGGTTATCAGAGTCATCTCCACTCCTCAGCTCAATCCGATCGCCAAAATCAATAGGGTGCCACCTTCAATGCTACTAGTGGGCAACGTCCAAATAGACTCTATGCCCTCCAATCCCGGCAAGATCAGGAAAATTCTCTTGATGTGGTTACTGGCACGTTACAAATCTTTTATGTGCATGCTTATGCTTTGCTAGATCCAGGTCCTTCCTTGTCTTTTGTTACTCCCTATATAGCAGTTGTTTTTGGAGTCAGTATCGAAATTCTAGTAGAGACCTTTTCAATCTCTACCCTAGTAGGTAAAACCATCATAGCCTGGCAAGTATACAGGAACTACCCAATTATGATATTTCAGAAAGTCACTTTAGCAGATTTAGTCGAATTAGAGATGACTGATTTTGATGTCATTCTCAGCATAGATTGGTTTCATTCTTGATATGCCACAGTATACTACAGAAATAGTATAGTCCAATTTTAGTTCCCAAATGAACCCGTCCTTGAGTGGAAGGGTAGTGTATCCGCTTTCAAGGGTCAGCTTGTTTTCTACCTTCGGGCAAGAAAAATGATATCTAAGGGATGTGTCTATCATCTTATTCATGTTAAGGATTCCATTTATAAAACTCCCAGTCTTGAATCCATTCTAGCTGTGAATGAATATTCAGATATCTTTTTCGAAGATCTTTCAGGAATTTCTATCAAAAGGGAAATAGACTTCGGCATTGATCTTCTTCCAGATACTCAGCCTATCTCTATTTCTCCATACAGAATGTCACCAACAGAACTCAGAGAATTGGAAGAACAGTTGAAGGATCTCTTAGATAAGGGATTCATCAGACTCAGCATTTCCCCGTGGGCTGTACTAGTATTATTCTGTGCAATAAAGATAGTTCTCTCAGAATATGCATAGACTACCATCAACTTAATAAGGTTACGGTCAAGAACAAGTATTATCTTCCTAAAATCGATGACTTGTTTGACCAACTTCAGGGTGCTATTTATTTCTCTAAGATAGACCTTAGATTCGTCTATCATCAACTCAGAGTCAGAGAATGTGACATTCCAAAAATAGCTTTCCATACTCGGTATGGTCACTTCAAATTCCTAGTCATGTCATTTGGTCTTACCAATGCCCCAACAAATTTCATGGACATGATGAACTATACAGAATAGTACTTCAAACTCTCAGAGATCATCAGTTACTCATCAAATTCAGTAAGTGTAAATTTTGGCTAAGGTCAGTAGCATTTCTTGGTCATATCATTTTCGGTGATGGCATTAAAGTAGATCCTCAAAAGACCGAAGCAGTAAGAAACTGGCCTCGCCATGTTTCTCCCTCAAATATCAAGAGTTTCTTGGGTTTGGCTAGCTATTACAGACGTTTTGTGAAGGGATTTTCTTCTATTGTATCCCCTATGTCTAGATTGACTCAGAAGAAAGTCAAGTTTGAGTGGTCAGATCCTTGCGAGAAGAGTTTTCAGGATTTGAAGACTCGACTCACCTCAGCTCCAGTTTTAGCTCTTCTAGATAGTCTAGATGGGTTCGTGGTATACTGTGATGCATCTAGAATAGGTTTAGGTTGTGTCCTCATATAGCATGGTAAGGTCATAGCCTACGCCTCCAGATAGCTTAAACCCCATGAGAAAAATTATCCTACTCATGATCTTAAGTTAGCATCCATAGTCTTTGCCTTGAAGATTTAGAGGCGTTATCTTTATGGAGTTCATGTAGATGTCTTCACAGATCATAAGAGTCTTCAGTATATCTTTTCTCAGAAAGATCTCAATCTTCATCAGAGAAGGTGGTTAGAGCTCCTGAAAGATTATGACATTTATGTCCTCTATCATTCGGGCAAGGCCAATGTAGTGGTCGACACTCTCAGTAGACTATTAATGGGTAGTGTTGCTCAAGTCGATGACAGTAAGAAGAAGTTAGCTCAGGAAGTACATCAGCTTGCCAGACTAGGCGCTTGCTTAATCGATACAAATGAGGGTGATATATGGGTTCAGAGTAGTTCAGAATCATCTCTAGTTTCTGAGGTGAAAAAAAAGCAAGATAGAGATCCCAGCCTTGTCAAGTTGAAAGAGTCAGTTCCGGATCAGAAAGTAGAGGTTTTCTCCCAAGGAGAAGATGGTGTTTTGCATTGTCAGGGTCGTCTCTATGTTTCAGGTGTTGATGACTTAAGGCAGAAAATTCTTGCAGAAGCGTATGGTACGCGCTACTTCATTCATCCAGGGTTCACAAAGATGTACCGCGACTTACGAGAAGTCTATTGGTGGAGTGGAATGAAGATAGATATTACAGAGTTTTTGGTTAAGTGCTCTACATGTCAGCAGGTTATGATAGAGCATCAGAATCCTAGTGATCCTATGCAGGAGTTCATTATTCCTACTTGGAAGTCGGAAGAAGTAAACATGAACTTCATTAAAGGTTTACCTCGAACTCATCATTAGCATGATTTAGTTTGGGTCATTATAGATAGGATGACCAAATCAGCCCATTTCCTTCCAGTTCATACCTCTTATTCAGTCAAGGATTATGCCAAACTTTACATCAGAGAGCTGGTCAGGTTGCACAGTGTTCCATTATCTATTATCTCAAATAGAGGTACTCAGTTCACCTGTCATTTATGGAAAGCGTTCCAAAAGGGTCCTGGTACCCAAATTCATCTTAGTACAGCCTTTCATCCTCAGACAAATGGTCAAGCAGAAAGGACCATTCAGACTCTAGAAAATATGCTGCGGGTATGTGTAATTGATTTCAAGGGTAGTTGGGATGACCACTTGCCTTTGATTGAGTTTGCATACAACAGCAGCTATCATTCCAGTATTCGGATGGCTTCATTCGAAGCTCTTTATGTTAGGAGATATGGATCTCTAATTGGTTGGTTCGAAGTTTGTGAGGCCTCAATCATAGGGCCAGACTTAGTATTCGATGCCTTAGAAAAAGTCCAGTTGATTAGAGAAAGACTTCGAGCTACTCAAAGCCGACAGAAGTCTTATGCAGATGTTTATAGAAAAGATCTCGAGTTCGAGATTGGTGACTATGTCTATCTAAAAATCTCTCCTATGAAGGGAGTGAAGCATTTCGGCAAGAAAGGGAAACTCAGTCCCCGATATCTCGGTCCCTTCAAGATTCTCAATCGATTCGGCAAGGTATCTTATGAGCTCAAATTGCATTTAGATCTAGCCACAGTTCATCCAGTCTTCCATGTCTCTTTGCTCAAGAAGTGTATAGGTGACCCAGCAGTTGTAGTCCCTATTCAGAGCGTAGATGTTCAGAACAACCTTTCTTATCAAGAGATTTTGGTCAAAATCCTAGACTATCAGACTTGTAGACTGAGGAACAAAAAAGTCCCTCTAGTCAAAGTTCTTTGGCAGAATCAGTCCGTTGAGGGAGATACTTGGGAATCTGAAGCAGACATGCGGACCAAGTATCCTCATCTTTTCTCCGCCAAATCAGATCAAGCTCAAGGTAATAGTTCTCCTTAAGCTTACTCAGTTTCATGTTCAGTGTTCATCACAAAATTGGTATCAAGTACCATTGCATATTCAGTTATGCATTCATGTATCAGTTTAGTTATATAATTATGCATCAGACATGTATTCTCATTGTGAGAAACTTAGTTCCTCAGAATACTCAGCTATGCATTCATGAATCAGTTACACATGCATCAAATATGCATGTTTAGTATGATATATTCAGTTATCAGTCATGTGAGTCATGAGATCATGTTTCAGTTATTCATATTCAGTA
>NW_025882964.1:0-4143 GCF_002878395.1 Capsicum annuum
TATAACATAACAAGCTGATACTTAAGTATATAACAATAATGATTATATTAGTATGCTACAGACCTTGAGATTTCACGCGCGCACACAGATATATAAGATCCAAGTTGATTGTGTAGTCAATATAATTAATATACATATACTGATAAATAAATTGGTATTGACATTTTGTATCATTCTTTTAATTCTCTATTTTAAACTTGACATTTTACTTTGTATTACTCATTTTAAATTCATATAATGTTTATATTTTCAATTCGAACTAAAAAATGCAGTAATTCAAAATTCATATTATTATTTAAATTTAAATTAAAATAATTGAATATTATGAAAGTGTGATTCTATTATAGCAGAATACTTAATTTGATTTCACGTTGTTACTGTAAAAAAATTGATTGTCATTTTCTTTTTGAAGTTTCTATCTTGAAATAATGTCCAAACTTGGAATATTATGGTAATTAGCACTTGTCAGTATAAATAATTTTTTGATTCTCCAGTATCATAAATAAAATGTATTAGATAGATCTTTTGATATTAATAACATTATCTTATTTAGAAAAAATTAATTTTAAAATTTATCATTCTAATCCATATAAATCATTTTAAATTCATAGACAACAAAAAAAAAGAACATACATTATGTCGTCATAAAGTAAAAAAGATATCTTAATACATTAAAACTTTCGCTATGCATAGGATTCGAAGAAGGGTCCAACCATAAAATGAAGTTTAAAAAGAGTAGAAATTACGTAGTCTTTACTTTTACTTCTAAGATGACAAAAAACTCATTTTGAATTCATATATTTTTAATTCAAACTAAAAATTTGTAATTCAAAATAATCATAAAATTTAATAATAATTATAAAATTTAACTTTATTCATTAACTTAAAGTAAAATATATATTTACTATTAGTTTCATTATATAATTTTTATTTGTTAGGTTCATTTTTTTGGTTATAATTCTTTCATTTGTTAGTTACAATAGCATTTGTAAAAAACAAAAAAAAAAATCATAAATATTATATCAGGCAAGGAAAACAAAGGCCAATTGGCCAACCTAAAATTACCCAGCCGCCACCCTCCCTTTAAATTTCTAAATCCCCCCCTCCCCCCAAAAAAAAAAAAAATATGAAGAACCAAAATTTCCCCCAAAATTTTAAAACCTAATTAAATAACCCTACTGTCCTTCCACGTAACAAACACGCTGATTCCCCTTTCCCTCCTCCCTCCCCTTTCGTCCCTCACCATTTTCATCTCAATTTTATTTGATTTGATTTGAAAGCTTTATATTATATTGATAATTATTTTCTTTGTTTTGGTAGATTTTACAACATAAAAGTTCTCCAAGTATATGAGATAAGTTTTACAAATATTAGTATTTTATTGGATATATATTTTTGTTAATCTAAAGATAATCATTTATCTATGTGAGTTTTAAAATTGATATTGAAATTTGAGATTTCTTATTTATAGAATTACATTGAATACGTTATTATTGTGATATTAAAGTTTATATCTATAAGTTTAAAAAGTTTAAAATATCTACAGATTTGTATACCTTTTTGGTTGTTTGCGGTTTTCTTATTTTTATTTGTTAAATTTTTTTTGTAAAAGAATTATCTAAACATATATGTTTTCTTCTTGAAAATCTCTATATATACATAATTGCATATATAATTAGTTGGTTATGATTTCCTGCTGCTAAAATACTGGATCATAATCGACAGGCTGAGTAATGGATTAAGAGCATATAAATGACGCACTAGGATAGATGTTGGTTAAGTTGAAGTGCAGTTGAAGACCCTGGAGGTAGAGAGATACGAGATGATTATGTTGCTTTAGACTCAAACAAGACAAAAAGAATTTTGTATTGTGACTGTTCTCAAAATTGTATAATGCAATTATATGTAATTTGAGAATTATTTTGAAATATCAAAATGAATTAGTAGCTGCGTTATGTAACTTTTCTTACTAAAAAACTTGTAGAAAATTCTTTAACTTATAATATTGAAATTGTTAAAATTTATTTCATTTTAATTATATATTAGAGAAATTCATGTAATTAATAATGCTTATGATAATATTCATCAATTTCTAGTAATGGATTTTGTAGTTGTGGCTAAACCTTTATATAATATATAATTATAAAAAAAATATAATTTATATTTTTGCTTTTCATAGAAAATTTAAAAAGTAACTACTATAATTTATGTATTTCGTGGCAAAAAGAATGAATTCTTAGTCATGTACAAAAATACATGTAACAAATATTACATTTTATAGTTATAGAATTTTTAACTCATAGCTAAATACAAATATTCTTATTAAGAGACTAAAATATGAAATAGCCACAAATTTTATATTTTTGCAACAAGCAAATCAAGTTTTTTTCCACAACAGAATACATTGTGCTATAATATAAAAATTGCTATAAATTTTATTTGTCGTGACAAAGGAGTAAAATTATTTGCTATAAGTACATATTTCGTAGCAAGAACTTTTTACCATCACAGCTACCACATGATTTTCTTGTAGCTGTAAGTATTTGTTCTTAGCCACAGACTATGTAAAGTCTGTGGCAAACTTTTAGTTACGCCACTTCTTGCTACGAATGCTACGAAAAAAAATTAGTGGCTAAAGTATTTAGTCATAGAACTTTTTATATTTAGCTACCATATAGTTTATAGTTATATATACATTTTCTTGTAGAAGCAACATCTATATAAATTCCTCTTCAAAATATAAGTTAATAAGAAGAGAAAATGAAAGTTTAACACCTTTGAGATGATATCGCCATGTATAATCAACAACTAAACATTTGAAAAAATAGGAAGTTAATGAAAAACCTTCAATTACAATGTATAAAAAACTTATCATGACTATGTTCAACATAAAATGTAGCTAAGCATTTAATGAGAATTCTTAGTCATGAACACCTAACAATAGAAAACGATATATATAATTTACACGTCTATCGAGCAACTTGATAACAACAGTTTGAGAAACAGTTATTTGTAATACCTCAATCCAGTTAAGCTTGATCTGAGTTCTCTGTTCGTCTAAATCTGCCTAACCAAGAACTTATCACTTACAACTTCATGTATTTTCACTCTTCCTTCAGAAGAGATACAAACAACAACAATGTTTTGATGGAATAATTAGGGAGACTTTCAAATATATAGACACAATATGATTAAAACGATATCCAGATAGGTAAACTTAGAACGTGAGTATGTTTCAAATGTAATTCATAGACTAACATCAATTGTTCTCAGTTTTAATCATATTTTACTCTATTATTACAATCTCGTCTATGAATATTGAAAAATAGTATTCGTTAAAATTTAAAGCTAATAAGTACATTGAAATTAGAACTTGAGAATCAATATTTATTTGTCATAGATCTATTAGTTTAGACTGTTCACAGAAGTACCATGTGACTAATGACACAACAGATTTACACCACGTGAAAGAAATTTTCACTATTACCATTTGGAGGGTGGTGCAGATATCTGACTTATATCAGATGTATGAAATAGATTCATTAGGTTTCTAGTGAATCTATTTTTCTTTGTGCGTGAATATTTCTTAAATTTTGTTTCAATATCTTTTAATGATTTACTTTTTTCGTAAGATGTATTCATTAATTTGTTTGGTTTATTATTTTATCCTGTAGTAATTGCAGAGTTACAAATTTCTGTATAATAATTTATCCTAACTGTACTGTAATGTATATCTAATTCTAGATTTTCAATGTTATTTATTATCTTGTGTTGTTCTTCTCGTAGTGAGTTTTTTAAATTATATAAACTATCACATGTATTTTTTTCTAAATTTTCTAAGGTTTCTTCTATCCATATTAATTTTTCTTTTAGATTTTCCATTATTTTTCTAATTTGGTTTCTATAATTAATTTCATTATTTAGATTATCTTGATTTTCTCTAGTTTTTCTAATATATTCTAACATGTCTTAATCTGTATAATATCCTTCTGGGTAAATTTCTTCGTATAATTGTCTTAGCCAATTTATGGTTTCAATTTCATAGTCTATTACTTTTTCTAATATTATTTTCTTAATATCTATTATTTCTATATCTTTAAGTATATATAAGATTAAAACTTTAAGATAATCTAGATGATCTAT
>NW_025882965.1:0-4346 GCF_002878395.1 Capsicum annuum
TCTAGAAGTTCTGACTGTGCAAAAAGTCGCCCTATTTTTCTCTATCTTTCACGGGCTAAATAAGCACAACTTACTAGACGTAGTCACTAAGAAAAAGCCAACACAAGCAATATTAAATTTGACTATACCACCATTTCGGAATCAAGTCAAGAAACTATAGAAAAATTCCTTCATATTTTGATAGAGTCTGGATCTTTCATAATTACTAAGTAAGAGAAGTTAGATCTCTGTCATAAGTATGAAAGGTTTTTAGCCAAACATAGTCACGGTTGGAAGGGAAGAAGAAGTATTAAAAATACGTCAGAAAAAAAAAGAAATAAATACCTTCTAAGTGGCCGGATGCAAGGCCGAAATAGTTTTTAATCGGCGGCTATCAGCCTTTTATTCAAACCTTGAAGTAATTACAAAAAAAAAAATAAGGGGAAGTTCCGGTATACAAAGAGAAACAGAGAAAATAAAATTTCTAACCTATGCCTCCTTAACAAATGAGGAAACTATATATAAAGAAAAAAAAGCATCTGCGCATAGTATTTTTACTATTTAAACAGTAGAATGGTCCCACATATAGGTCCTATACATATGAGATAAACATATTGAAAGCATATAATGTTTTTGCAAATGTTCTAGTCTCATCTTGTCTTTTCTTTTTAGCTGGTAGAGTAATGCCTCTGTTTTTTTGATTTCTCCTTCGTCAAGAATATTTTCTGGATAAAGTGGTTGAGAATCTTGAATATCTTCAGTTTTTGCTGCTTCGTCACTTGTAAAACTTTGCATAGAAGTATCCGATTGTTGTTCAACGATTTTCATTAAATTTCTTCGGATTTCTTCTAAATATTGCTCAATCATTTCCATTTTATCTCCTTCATGTACATAGATTCCTCTAGAAATATAACTGATATTTTTATTTTCAACAAGTTTCTTTTGAGTGGTAGAATATTCGAGGATTTTTCTATTAATGGATTTGATCAATTCTTGTCCATGTGGTAATTTAGTAAGGGGATCTTTTCTAGTCAGTTTTTCTTAAAAATTATTATAGAATATCCTATAGATTCCAGGTATTTGTTCTTGAGTGTAACCAAATTCATCACCCCATTTATGTATCTATGGAATGGAGAATTCTGTAAAGAAATACATCTGGTCAATTTTATCCAGATTGTAGACATGGTCTGAATGGTATAAATCCGTTAAGAATGTGGATACCTTTGTCCATTTTTTGTAGAGATGCAGGTATTCTTCTGGCAGAATTTTAATTGTAGGGCCATGATATGACCACCACTGAATAAACTAATTTGGAATTAGATCTTCAAATACTTTAGAACAGACTTTTAAAAACTAAGTATGCTTATGTTTAATATTGTTATAATATAAAGTCTGAGTAAAGGCTTTAATATAGTCCCAATATGTAAAGGAAATTTTTGATCCTTTCATCATCATGGCCTTTTCTGACATGGAACTAGTTCCCCAGTCTTCTATTGAAATGAGTTTTTTAATAACAATCTTGGAGTATCCATGAACATCTGGGGTTGACTCACCCATTTGGTGATGTTCCCATTCAATACTTTCAGTGGACAATAATATTGATTCATAGAATGCTCTTGTCTTATAGGATTCACCTACAAAATAAAGGTTAGCTAGTAAATGTTTTTGGAGGAGTTTCCAGGGATCATTTTGTTTGCATATTTGAGAATTTTCCATTAGAACTATTAGCTCTCGATTTTCAAGTTTGTCATATTATTTCCTTTCTGCAGAGTTTTCTTTAGTAACTGAAGCAAATGAATTAGCTTGCTTTGCAGATATAAAAGATTGCAATTACTCATATAATGGATGATCCTATGGAATATCTTCTAGATGGATCGAGGTGCTTATATTCTGAGTTTTTTTGTCCTTTGAAGAAGATTCTGCAATATACGAAATCCTGCATTTATCAGGCTCATAACCAGATATTCATCTAATTTCCCAGTATTACAAAGGGAAAATTAGTGTGAGAATCAGTTCAAGGACCTTTGTAATCCTTTTTTAGCCTATCATATAAAGGGGCTAAATCACGAGACAGATTCTGATAAAAAGGAAAAATGTAATTAAGGCTTCCTAAGAACCTTTGCAACTGAGTTTTATCAGTTATAACATCAGGAAATTTTTAAGCAAAGTCCAAAGCCCTCTGTATGGGTTCGATTCTTCCTTGGAAAATATTGTGTCCTAAAAATCGACTATCGGTTTAAAATAAACACATTTTTGATTTAGAGATGACCAAATCATTTTGTAACACAATTTGCTTGAATATATTCAGATGTTTAAAATGCAATTCTAATATTTTTGAAAATACAAGAATGTCATCAATATACACAATTATAAAATCCATATACGAATTAAATATATCATTCATGATTTTTTGAAATTCAGAAGGAGCATTTTTTCAGACCAAATGGCATCACATTCCACTCATATTGTCCAAAAGGAACATTAAAAGCAGTTCTATATGTGTGCTCTTGAGAAATCTGAATTTGCCAATAACCAGATTTTAAATCAAATTTTGAAAATATATTAGCATTATATAATCTAGATAACAAATCTTTTTATTAGGTATGGGATACCTAATCCATTTTAAAACTTTATTAAGAGATTTATAATTAATAACAAGTCTTGGCATACCACATTTTTTAGCAGCATTATTAACATAAAAAGCAGTGCACATCCAAGGGGATTTTGAAGATTTTATAAGACCCTTTTGTAAGAGATTATCAATCTCTTTTTTACAGAATTCAACTAACTCTGTGTTCATTTGGCTGGATCGAGATTTGATTGGAATTTTATCTTTGCTGAAATCATCTTCATAAGGAAGATTACAATAAGCTCTTTGCGATTCCAAAAAGCATTAGGGTGTTCAGCACAAATATCAACCATCAATTGATTAGAAAGCATTTTTATTTTTTCCTGAATTTTCACAGAATTCATAGTATTATGAATATTCTTACTCATCATTTCAAGCTTTAAGAAATTTATCTGTCGATGCTTCATATCAATTAAAGTATTTATGTCCCTTGTTACTGGATCGGTAATAAAAGGATAGAAAATTTCTTAGTTTTTATAAGTAGCCTTGAAACCATTTGCATCAATATGCGTGTAAGGATAAATAGCATTTATAAAAGGGGTTCCTAAAATAATAGGAGGATATAACTGATTTTTTACTAAGAAAAAAAAATGCAGAATGCAAATCTTATTTCTACAAATATGTGCATGAGGTAACTTATAATTAATATCAAGAGAATGACCCGATGCAGATTTGACTATATGTGTGGTTGTATGAAAATATCGGATTGGAATTAGTCCTTCCTGAATGCAATTAACATCAGCACCACTATCAATCATGGCCACATTAGTTATAGAAAATTCATTATTAATCAAGATAGTACAGTTTATATACCATTTATGGGCCGTGACAATTTGCAGCATACCCAAAAAATAATCATTAGCTACATCAAGATCAATGTCAAAATTTTCCAAATTTTCCACATTTTTTTCTTTTCCTTTGGATCTGGAGGAAATATCATTGTGAGAAATATCCCTTTCAATCTTTGAAATTCTATGATCTGAAATCATTTGATTTTATTTCAAATAAATAATTTCCCTTTTTAAATTTTCAACTTCTATTTTCAAATCATTGAAAGACGTGTCTTTACCAGGTATTTGACTAATGGCAAGACAGAATTAACTTCAGTTAGAGAGTAAGGCATAATATCAATAAAAGAATCAGTATTTTTCTTAACATGTTTATTATCAATAGGCTTTGAAGTACCGGTTTGGGAAGAAGTAAGATCAATAATTTTTTGGCGCAGCTTTTCATCAGTGACTTCTTTTAATAACTCTAAAACGCTATCAACAGTGATAGTTTGAATATTCATATCTAAATCTTCAAACTGGGATTGTAATTTATAGAAAGTATTATCGCAATTGCAAACAGTATTATTACAATCAGCGCAAATATTAGAATAGGGTTTTTCGTCGGCAGGATTTTCGTTATCAGTTAAATCAAATAATTCAACCTCAGTGTCAGAAGTAGATTCATAGTCATAATCAGATTCAGAACCTGAAGTATATAACAAACCATAAACCTTATCATGAACCTCACAAGAAAGTCCTAACGACTTGAGCTTTTGAAGTTTGCAATTTGGAGCAATATGACCAAACTGACCACAATTGTAACACATGATTTTTGATAAGTCTCTCTTAGACATATTTTTCGTAAATCTAGTAGACTTATGATGGATTTTTCTAGCTTCACACTCTTCTTTGGATCTATGTCTGGATTTTCTCTTTATCCTATAAGGCTTATCTGGGTCATTAGTTCT
>NW_025882966.1:0-1004 GCF_002878395.1 Capsicum annuum
TCTTAACATAACTCACAATTTTTGTGAGTTATGCATTTTATCTTAACATAACTCACAATTTTTGTGAGTTATGTTAAAATAAAATGAAAATAAAATGGATAACTCACAATTTTTGTGAGTTATATTAAAATAAAAATGCATAACTCACAAAAATTGTGAGTTATGTTAAAATAAAATGAATTACTCACAATTTTTGTGAGTTATACACTTTTCAAAAAGAGTTGACGGAATTTGTTGGGTGCCATTAAAATTTTTATGTATAACTCACAAAAATTGTGAGTTAAGTATATTTTGGTGTTGTTTTAAATATATGACATATTTTGGTAGTTTTTTTAGTTTTGTGTCATACTTTGATTCCCCACTCCTCCCTCGCCGAAGAGATGTGGTATCCCCGTGACAGCAAAGTCAAAAACTTATTTTTGACCCTCATAATTCATTAGGAACCCAAATAACATGATCCAATAGTGAAATTTGAGTGTAAACTACATTTCAAATTCATTAGAATCATCAAAACTTTTGTCCAAGATCGTTTCAGAAAAAAGTAGGGCCCACACCTCTAGTTTTATTTTTTATAAAATTCGCTCAATAGCCCAAAATAAGTTCAAAAGCCTTGGGACCTGAACTAAGGGTTACACTAGCCTAAAATCGATGTTTCGGATGCGATGGAGAAGTCAAATTTTTAATTCGAGGTTGTTTCAATCAAATGTGGGTCCCATACCTATATTTTAATTTTTTAATTTTCTGACCATTAGGTCAAAATGAGCTCGGGTGCATTGAAACCCGAACCAAAGGTCTACCTAGATTAAAATCAATATTTTGGATCTTCTGGAGCAGTCAAAATTTGAATTCGAGATCGTTTCACTAAAGTTTTCACCTGATGGC
This sequence comes from Capsicum annuum, assembly GCF_002878395.1. Taxonomy (NCBI): domain Eukaryota; kingdom Viridiplantae; phylum Streptophyta; class Magnoliopsida; order Solanales; family Solanaceae; genus Capsicum; species Capsicum annuum. The sequence continues at coordinate 883 of NW_025882966.1, forward strand.
TATTTGAAACCAACAAAGACTTCAAAACAAGGAATTGACTCTATAAATCAAATGAACTGCCCGATAATCAAACCGTTGGTCCCAGCAAGTAATAAATGACTTGGGGCAGCTATGGAGAAGTC
>NW_025882967.1:0-2379 GCF_002878395.1 Capsicum annuum
TATATATATATATATATATATCAATTAGTATTTGAAGTAGCTAAAAATAAGTGGCAAAAACCGTTGAAATAGGTAGCAAAAAAATATTGGAAAAGATTCAACAATCGTTCCAATAGGTGTCAAAAACTGTTTCCATAGGTGGTGAAAAACTGCTGTGAAAGACAAATAATTATTGCAATAGAGTTATTGCAACGCTTTTCTCTCATTAAAATATAGTCTATTGCAAAGGCTGTTAACCGTTGCAATAGATAATATGAACCATCTCAATAGGAGTTAAAAAAATCGTTGCAATAGGTATACCTATTGCAACGTTTGTTGTAACCATTGCAAAAGTCATTGCGATAGACCTATCACAATACTCACATATGCAACACATATAAAACCGTTGTGGTACCTCTATGTCAATGGTTTTTATATCTATTGTAACAGTTTTGAACCGTTACAATAGGGTTAGTTTTTGGTAGTACCACCTCCTATATGGATAAAGAGCAAAGAAAGAAAAAGAAAGAGAGAAAGGAAAACATTATGAAAATGATGACACAACTGGACCTCCTTACAAATCATGTGATGGGTGCACACAAAAAAATGGTAAATCTCATGGCATCCAACCGATTTGGTTAAGAAGAAGCCAAGGGGATCGATGAAGAAACTAGATATTTGGCAAACTACTTAGGAGGTGCTTGCCAGACCATCCAATGCAATATAGGAACCAAGGTTGGACCGATTATGATCAAGTAAGGGAGTGGAATAATAGAGATAGATATTGTTATTAGAGAGACAAGGAATGAGAGTATGATAGATATGTGCCCCCCATGACCGAGCAAATGGAAAGGAGTTAAATCTCATGGATCTCAAAAAGTTCAAAGCCGAGGATGTGTTTTCTATAATCTTAATGAGAGTAGAAGGAATAGACAAGATGGTCTGAGAATTAAAAGGATACTTTTCTCAAATCAAACAAATGGTTGTCTCACAATTCGCTTTAATCAAAAAATTAGAGACCCAAGTTGTCCAAATATCAACCGCACTTAATGCTAGGCCCAAAGGTGGCCTTCCTAGTGATATAAAGAAAAATCCAAAGAATGACGCTCAAACCTTAGAAATTGTGACCTAGAGTGGTAAAGAACTTGGTACACAAAAGGTTGAGATCAAATAAAAGTCTCATTATTATTTAGTCAACACAAAGAAGAAGCATGTGAGAGAGTAGAATAATGAGGATCCAAAGTCTTAGAAGGGGATAGTAAAGAGCCGATGATAAATGAAGAGATAGTTGATAAGGAGAAAAATCCAAAATAAAATTCCTCCGCCTTTCCCTCAAAGACTAAAGAAAAAGGAGGAAATATCAAATTCAAAAAGTTCGTCACCAAGTTTATAAATCTTTCAATCAATATCTCATTTCTAGAAGCCCGTCAAGAAATTCCAGGATATCCTAAGCTAATAAAGACATTGATGTCCAAAAAAATTCTTGTGGATGGTGATACTATTGAAGTTACCCATGGTTGTAGTGGTATCATAACTAGTGCAATGGTGGAAAAGAAAGAGGATCTGGGAGCCTTCACAATCCCTTATACCATTGGGACAAGGAATTTTAAGAAAGCCTTGTATGACCTTGGTGAATGCATTAATCTAATGCCATATAAAATTTATCAAAGTCTTGGCTTAGGCACTCCTACTCTCACAACAATGAGACTCTTGATATTCGATCTCTCCATTAAGAAATCGGTTGGTATTTTATATGATGTCTTGGTTAAGTTTGGTCGTTTCATTTTGCTGGAGGACTTTGTGGTCCTAGATCATGAAATTGACTAGGAAATACCCATTATCCTTGGAAGACCCTTTTTGAAAACTAGGAGAGAAATTGTTGATATGGAGCAAAGAGACATGAAATTTTTGGTTTGAAATGATTAAGTGTTTCCAGGTTCGTAAAACTGAAAAACAACCAATGGAACTTTAAGTGGTATCTATCATTTATGTGGTGGAAAAGATGTGGATGAAGGATCCCTTAAATATCCAACTTGAAACTTAAAGAACGTCACCCTACAATGATAAATTAGGCTTTAGGTAGTAGGGAACCCTCCAATTCCATGAAAGTTTCACGTATCCTTTGAATTTCGATTAGTAGAGTAGGTTCTACTTTTTTTTGCTTAGTCTATAAAATTGTGCCACTATGAGGGTCTTTCAATAAGGTTGATAAAGGGGAAGTGTAGAGCATTTGAGTAGTGGGTTATACTAGGGAAAACAGAGGACAATAATTGGCCTCACTTACCAAGATCGTGGTACGCGTGCTATAGCTATCGCAATTGCTATGTAACCATGATCGCGTAACTCTAACCGTAATTGTGGTCAACCCTGGTTTTAGAAACAAATTAGAACCCCATTTTC
>NW_025882968.1:0-2171 GCF_002878395.1 Capsicum annuum
ACCCCGCACGCGCGCCCCTGCGCGTTGCAACCGTTCTTGTTTCTGCCAAGAGGAAAAACAAAAAGATTCGCCGATCGAACCGACAAAATTAAACCGAATTTTAAAGACAAAAAAAAAGGAAGGGATGCAACACGAGGATTTTCCAGGGGGTCACCCATCCTAGTACAATTCTCGCCCAAGCACGCTTAACTTCGGAGTTCCGATTGGATCTGATGCGTTTGTGCTGGTATGATCGCATCCGTCATTCCCAGAACGACAAATTTTATTATGCCTCTTTCTCCACCGCCGTCCGTCACACCCAGCACGCGCGCCCCTGCGCCTTGCCCCCTTTCTCGTTTCCGCCAAGAGGAAAAACAAGAAGATTCGCCAATCGAACCGGCTAAATTAAACTGAATTTTAAAGGAAAAAAAAAAGGAAGGGATGCAACACGAGGACTTCCCAGGGGGTCACCCATCCTAGTACTACTCCCGCCCAAGCACGCTTTACTTTGGAGTTCTTATGGGATCCGGTGCGTTAGTGTTGGTATGATCGCATCCGTCATTCCCAGCACTCCAAATTCTATTATGCCTTTTTCTCCTCCGCCGCCCGTCACACCCCGCACGCGGGCCTCCGCGCCTTGCCCCTTTTCTAGTTTCTGCCAAGAGGAAAAACAAAAATATTCGCCGATCGAACCGGCAAAATTAAACTGAATTTTAAATGAAAAAAAACTGAAGGGATGCAACACGAGGACTTCCCAGGGGGTCACCTATCCTAGTACTACTCTTGCCCAAGCACGCTTAACTTCGGAGTTCTGAGGGGATCCGGAACGTTAGTGCTGGTATGAACACATCTGTCATTCCCAGCACTCCAAATTCTATTATGCCTCTTTCTCCTCCGCCGCCCGTCACACCCTGCACGCGCGCCCCTGCGCCTTGCCTCCTTTCTCATTTCTGCCAAGAGGAAAAACAAAAAGATTCGCCGATATAACCAGCAAAATTAAACCAAATTTTAAAGGAAAAAAAAAGAAAGGGATGCCACACGGGGACTTCCCTGGGGGTCACACATCTTAGTACTACTCTCGCCCAAGCATGCTTAACTTCGGAGTTCCGATGGGATCCGGTGCGTTAGTGCTGGTATGATCGCTTCCGTCGTTCCCAGCACTCCAAATTCTATTATGCCTCTTTGGCCTGCGCCGCCAGTCATACCGCACGCGGGGCTCCGCGCCTCGCCCCCTTTCTTGTTTCCGCCAAGAGGAAAAACAAAAAGATTCGCCGATAGAACCGGCAAAATTAAACTGAATTTTAAAGGAAAAAAAAAGAAGGGATGCAGCACGAGGACTTCCCAGTAGGTCACCCATCCTAGTACGACTCTCGTCCAAGCACGCTTAACTTCGGAGTTCTGATGGGATCCGGTGCGTTAGTGCTGGTTTGATCGCATCCGTCATTCCCAGCACTCCAAATTCTATTATGCCTCTTTCTCCTCCGCCGCCCGTCACACCCAGCACGCGCGCCCCTGCGCCTTGCCCTCTTTCTCGTTTCCGCCAAGAGAAAAACAAAAAGATTCGTCGATGAACCGGCAAAATTAAACCTAATTTTAACGGAAAAAAAAAGAAGGGATGCAACAAAAATACTTCCCAGGGGGTCACCCATCCTTGTACTACTCCCGCCCAAGCAAGCTTAACTTCGGAGTTCTGATGGAATCCGGTGCGTTAGTGCTGGTATGATGGCACCCGTCATTCCGAGCACCCCAAATTCTATTAAGCCTCTTTCCATGTGCCGCCCGTCACACCCCGCATGCGGACCTCCGCGCCTCGCCCCCTTTCTTGTTTCCGCCAAAAGGAAAAATAAAAAGATTCGCCGATCGAAGCGGCAAAATTAAACCGAATTTTAAAGGAAAAAAAAAGAAGGAATGCAACACGAGGACTTCCCAGGGGGTCAACCATCCTTGCACTACTCTCGTCCAAGCACGCTAACTTTGGAGCTCTGATGGGATCCGGTGCGTTAGTGCTGGTATGATCGCATCCGTCATTCACAGCACTCCAAATTCTATTATGCCTCTTTCGCTTGCACCCCCCGTCACACCCCGCACGCGCGCCCCTGCGCCTTGCCCCCTTTCTCCTTTCCGCCAACAAGAAAAACAAAAAGATTCGTCGATCGAACCGGCAAAATTAAACCGAATTTTAAAGGAAAAAA
>NW_025882969.1:0-3270 GCF_002878395.1 Capsicum annuum
GACTCTTTTCATCTAAGAAGCCCAAGAATCTCTTTTCTAAATTCAAGTTTATGGATTTTTTATGAACTTTATAATTGGGATGCTCTTGTTCATGTGGATAATGAGAAATTGTATTCTACTCCTTGTTGGGTGATAAATTCTATGGGTTAAATTATTATAGATATAGATTCATGCAAACCTATGACTAAACCCTTGAATGATGAAATTAGAATTGAACCATGATGTTTAATTATTGTACAATGATGTTTAAATCTACCATGCTTACAATATGTTTGATTAAATTCCTAGATGAAGGAAAGGTGCCTAACTAGCATGATACCATGAAATCTCCATGTATGTACAAGTTATGCCTATCACATGTTTTGATGAAATGCTTATAGAAATGTATTATGGATTATGATGTTAATTATATGTACAAGTAAGTTAGGCTTGGTCAGTTTCCTTTCATCGAGTCCTGGGGGTACTCATACCCAAAACATTGGTTGTGTTCCTATAGCCATGTCATGTTTTCACGATACTCTCAGTCAAGCTATGAATCCTTAGACTTCAGATAGTCTTATGACTCAGGAAATCTCCATGATCTCATGAACTCAGTTACTTGTCAGATATAAGTTGTATTTCATCAGTCAACAAAATTCAGTAACTCAGCCCATGTTCAGTTCAGTAAATCATGTTCAGAGTCTATTCAGATGGGATTAGGAATTAGCATCCAGTGAACCCAAGGATGCGAACACACAAATCAGATGAGGTTGTGATTCTTAAAAGTCATCATTGAATTCTAGAACTATGTAGCCAGCATAGGTTGAGACATCAACACTGTCCGATGCGGGTTGATAAGGTGGATTAGCACTGTCAGATAAGGGCCCTACCATTCTCTTTTGGGGATACTATCAGATGAGGGTCGCCCATAGCTTGTCCTTACCAGTGGCGCGGTATTGACACCCTTCCAATTGGGATTATAAATTTGAACCCAACTCAGCCATAATGGCATATTAGGGGCATGTCGGTTAGATAACTACTTCCCATAAATTCATGTTATAGAATCAGGACTGTCAGACACAGTCAATCAGTCTCTGTAATAGAACTCAGATAGTTCTTCAGATTTTACGACTGTTAGATATTGTCAAATCGAATACAGTATGGAACTCAGATAGTTCCATCAGATTCAGGACTGTCAGATATAGTCACTCATGTTATCAGTTACATTCAGATTCAGTAATCATCTTATCACAGTATTAGTGTCAGTTGTTATGTCTCATGCATGTATTGTCACACTCATGAAAGTTAGTCAGTTACTATTATTGTTTATGCATATGAACCCCATGCATTCATCCTACCTCACATGCATACTAATATATTCAAAGTACTGACATATTTGCACTATGGTGTCTTATACCATAGGTTAAGAGACACGAGCTCCAGAGAAATAGTAGATTCCAGATATCCACAGACAAAGTTAGAAGTGATTCCTCATCTTTTGAGGACATTATTATTTCTCTATTATCTCGTTAATCAGTTTATTAGTGGGAGTTAGTTGGGGACATATCCCATCAACTCCTTACTTAGACAGTTCAGTCAGTTAGAGGCTTTCTAGACTATCATATTTCAGACTTTAGTATGTTCAGTTTTGTTTTGGGTATTCTATTACCCCACATAGATGTTATATCATTAAGATCATATTCAGTATTGAACCTTATGTCCTTTTAGTTAATGTTTTTGCATTATAAAGTATTTTTATAGTATATAGGTACAGATATCAGTCATGGGTTAGCTTGTGATCCTTCGGGGATATGAGCATCGTGTAGTGTTCTGGGTACCATATTTGGAGTGTTACAAACTTTGTATTAGAGACTAACGTTCAATAGAGTCCTAGGAAGTCTAAAATCTACATCTAGTAGAGTTTTGTACATGGGTGTGTTGTGCACCACATTTATGTACAGGAGGCTATAAGATATTTTAGGAACAGTTTCCCCTCTTTCGGTATTCATGTCATGCCAGTGAGCATAATATGAAGTCAATCTCTCAATTTAATCCATTTCTCCCTTTCTTCTATAGAACAAGTCTCCTAAAAGAATAAATGGGAATTAGTCATCCCCTCAGCCCAAAGAACCTTTGGGTGAACATGTTTCTCATACAGAGTTTTGAGTTGCATTCACTACTCTTGCTAAATCAGTTGCTACTCAGAATGAATGGCCAATGGTAAATCCGGCCAACCCAGTGGACAATTCAGCCACAACTAGGATTTAAGACTTCACCCGAATAAACCCTTCGTCTTTTCTCGGGTCTAAGGTAGATGAGGACCCTCAAGAATTTATTGAATAGGTTTAGAAGTTGACAGACATCATAGGGGTGACTACTATTGAGAGTGTTGAGCTAGTTGTATATCAGTTGCAGGATGTGGCTCATACTTGGTTTAAATAGTAGAAGTCAGAGAGGTCAGATGATGCAGGTCCTATAGAGTGGGAGGAGTTTTTCACTGCATTCTTAGATAGATTCTTTCCCCAAGAGCTTAGAGAGTCTAAAGTTCTAGAATTCATCAACCTCAGGCAAGGCAATATGATGGTGAAAGAGTATTCTCTTAAGTTTACTCAATTAGCCAGATATGCCCCTCATGTGGTTGCAGACAGCAGAGCCAAGATGAGTAAGTTCTCTTTAGGGGTAAATGATAGCGTGGTAAATGAGTGTAGATCTACCATGCTGAACAGTGACATGACTTTAGCTAGTCTTATGTCTCATGCTTAATAGATAGAGAAGTAGAAGGTTAAGCAAAGGGAGAAGTAGAATAAGAGAGCGAAGACAGGTAGTTTCAACTTTGCTCAACCTAAATCAAAAGAAGGATACCATTCCTAGTTGCATCCTCAGTCATTAGTTCTAGCCTCTTCTTTAGCTAGTGCTCTAGTTCATAAGTTTAGGAAGGGTAATAGAGATAGAGCGCGGGCTTTAAGTCTCAAGGTAGTGTCAGCAATGCCCAAACTAATCCCTTTTGTTAGACTTGTGGTAAGAACCACAAAGATGCTTGCAGATCTAGTAGCGATGTATGTTTTAATTATGACAAGCCAGGCCATAGAGTCAGAGACTACCCTCAGTCAGGTTATCAGAGTCATCTCTACTCCTCAGCTCAATTCGGTCGCCCAAATCAGCAGGGTGCCAACACCAGTGCTACTAGTAGGCAACGCCCAAATATTCTCTATGCTCTTCAATCCGAATAGGATCAAGAAAATTCTCCTGATGCAGTTATTGGTATGTTACAGATCTTTCATGTGCATGTTT
>NW_025882970.1:0-1316 GCF_002878395.1 Capsicum annuum
TGGACTTTAGAGTTGATTTTTCGTTTTGAGAGTGGTTTGTTTGGTGACTTAGTTACTTGAAAATGGTTAAGTGTAGGGACTTTAAAGGGAATTTTTCATTTTTAATGTGGTTTGGTTGGTGACCTAGTTACTTGAAAATGGTTAAGTATAGGGACCCACTTTTGTGCTTTCAATATTATTTGGTTGGTGACTTAGTTACTTTAAAATGGTTAAATGTTGGGACTTTAAAGGGGATTTTTTGTTTTGAATAAGGTTTTGTTGGATACTTAGTTAATTGAAAATGGTTAAGTGTAGGGACTTTAAAGGGTATTTTGTGATTTGAATATTGTTTGGTTGGTGTCTTAGGTGCTTGAAAATAGTTAAGTGTAGGGACTTAAAGGGTCATTTGTGTTTTTAAAATTTTTTGGTTGGTAACTTAGTTACTTAAAATTGGTTTAGTGTTGGGACTTTAAAGGGGATTTTTTGTATTGAATAAGGATTTGTTGCATACTTAGTTAATTGAAAATTGTTAAGTGTAGGGTCTTTAAATGGTATTTTTTGATTTGAATATTATTTAGTTGGTGTCTTAGATGCTTTAAAGTAGTTAAGTGTAGGGACTTTAAAGGAGATTTTGTATTTTGAATGTGGTTTTATTTTTATACTTAGTCACGTGAAAATCCTTAAGTGTAGGGAATTTAAAGGGGATTTTCTTATTCAAATGTGGTTTGGTTGTTGACTTAGTTTTTGAAAATCGTTAAGTGTAGGGACTTTAAAGGAGATTTTTTATTTTGAATGTGGTTTGGTTGATTACCAAGTCACTTGAAAATTGTTAAGTGTAGGGAATTTAAAGGGGATTTTGTGTTTTGAATGTGGTTTTTGTTTTGATTCTTAGGCACTTCAAAATGCATAAGTGTATGAAATTTAAAGGGAATTTGGTGCTTTGAGTGTGGTTTGGTTTTGATACCTAGTCACTTGAAAATGGAGAACTGTAGGGACTTTTAAAGGGATTTTGTGTTTTGAATGTGGTATGGTTGTTGACATAGTTCCTTGAAACTGGTTAAGTGTAAGGAATTTAAAGTGGACATTGTGGTTTAAATGTGGTTTTCTTTTGATACTTTGTCACTTGAAAATCGTTAAGTCTAGGGACTTTAAGGGGGAATTTTAATTTTGAATGTGGTTTGGTTTTTGACCTAGTCACTTGAAAATGGTTAGGTGTAGAGACTTTAAAGAGTATTTTGTGTTTTGAATATTATTTGGTTGGTGACTTAGTTACTTGAAAATGGTTAAGTTTAGGGACTTTAAAGGGTATTTTGTATGTTGAATATTGTTTAGTTGGT
>NW_025882971.1:0-2337 GCF_002878395.1 Capsicum annuum
TAGTTAATAAGTATCAAAATAAAACAACATTTAAAACAAAAAATCCCCTTTAAAGTCCAAACTTAACAATATTTAAGTAACTAAGTCAACAACCAGACCACATTCAAAACAAAAAAATCTGCTTTAAAGTCCCTACACAAAACCATTTTAAAGTAACTATGTCACCAACCAAACTACATTCAAAAAGAAAATCCCCTTAAAAAAACCCTACACTTAACTATTTTAAAGTGACTAAGTCACTAACCAAACCACATTCAAAACAAAAAAAACCCTTTAAAGTCCGTACACATAACCATTTTCAAGTGACTAAGTTTCAAAACAAAATTACATTCAAAACAAAAATCCCCTTTAAAGTCGCTACACTTAATCATTTTCAAGTGACTAAGTCACCAACCTAACTACATTCAATACACAAAATCCTCATTAAAGTCCCAACACTTTTCTATTGTTAAATGACTAAGTATCAATACAAAACAACATTCAAAAAAAAAAAATCTTCTTTAAAGTCCTTACACTTAACCATTTTCAACTGACTAAGTATAAAAAAAAAACCACATTCATAAAAAAAAATCTCCATTAATGTCTCTACACTTAACCAATTTTAAGTATCTAAGTCAACAACCAAACCACAATCAAATCAGAAAATCACCTTTAAAGTCCCTACACTTAACCATTTTCAAGTAACTAAGTCATCAACCGAAGCACATTCAAAACAAAAATCCCCTTTAAAGTCTGTACACTTAACCATTTTCAATTAACTAAATCACCAACTAAACCACATTTAAAACAAAAAAATCCTATTATTGTCTCTAAGTATCAAAACCAAACCACATTCGAAAAAAAAATCACCTTTAAAGTCAATACACTTAACCATTTTCATGTGACAAACTATAAAAATCAAACCACATTCAATACACAAAATTCTCATTTAAGTCCCTACACTTAACTATTTTCAAGTGACAAATTACCAAAATCAAATCACATTCAAAATAAAAAATTCCTTTTAAAGTCATTACACTTAACCATTTTCATGTGACTAAGTATAAAGATCTATCCACATTAAAAACACAAAATCTCCTTTAAAGTCCCTACACTTAACCATTTTATAGAGACTAAGTATCGAAACAAAACCACATTCAAAACAAAAAATCCCCTTTAAAGTCCCTATACTTAACCAATTCAAGTTACTAAGTATCAAAATAAAACAACATTTAAAACAAAAAATCCCCTTTAAAGTCCCAACTTAACCATTTTCAAGTAACTAAGTCAACGACCAGACCATATTCAAAATGAAAAATCCCCTTTAAAGTCCCTACACAACCATTTTATGTAACTATGTCACCAACCAAACTACATTCAAAAAAAAAAACCTCTTAAAAGATCCTACACTTAACTATTTTCAAGTGAGCAAGTCACAAACCAAACCACATTCAAAACAAAAAATCCCCTTTAAAGTCCGTACACTTAACCATTTTCAAGTGACTAAGTTTCAAAACAAAATTACATCCAAAACAAAAAATACCCTTTAAAGTCACTACACTTAATCATTTTCAAGTGACTAAGTCACCAACGTAACTACATTCAACACACAAATCCCAACCTAACTACATTCAATACATAAAATCCCTTTTAAAGTCCCAACACTTAACCATTTTCAAGCGACTAAGTTTCAAAACAAAATCACATTCAAAACACAAAATCCCCTTTAAAGCCACTACACTTAACCATTTTTAAGTGACTAAGTGCCAACTTACCCACATTCAATACACAAAATTCAATTTAAAGTCCCTACACTTAACCATTTTATAGTGACTAAGTATCAAAACAAAAGCACATTCAAAACAATAAATCCCCTTTAAATTCCGTACACTTAACCATTTTCAATTAACTAAATCACCAACCAAATCACATTTAAAACAAAAAAAATACTATTATTGTATCTAAGTATCAAAACCAAACCACATTCAAAAGAAAAAATCACCTTTATAGTCAATACACTTAACCATTTTCATGTGACTAACTGTAAAAACCAAACACATTCAATACACAAAATTCCCTTTAAAGTCCCTACACTTAACTATTTTCAAGTGACAAATTACAAAAATCAAATAACATTCAAAACAAAAAATTTCCTTTAAAGTAATTACACTTAACCATTTTCATGTGACTAAGTATAAAGATCTAACCACATTAAAAATACTAAATCCCCTTTAAAGTCCCTACACTTAACCATTTTATAGTGATTAAGTATCAAAACAAAACCACATTCCAAATAAAAACTCCCCTTTAAAGTCCCAACACTTAACCAATTCTAGTTAATAAGTATCAAAATAAAAC
>NW_025882972.1:0-5898 GCF_002878395.1 Capsicum annuum
AGGGGTGACTTGTTATTATTTTTGTGGGTATTAGCTTTGTAAGGAGGTATATTCTCTGATAAAAAAGCATGAATTAAAGTTGATAAAGATAGTTATAAGCACAATGAATTTTGAAATAAAAAAGATGATTTCCTAAAACACCTCGTAGCTTCTTGCTCATAAATATAGCGCGCTTTACACCCATGATCAAGACTCTACATAACATAACTTGTCTGAATCCCTAGGATTCTCTAAATACAATTACATAGCATGATCTGTCATAACCTATGCCTCAAGACAATTGTGACCACATGGTAAAAATTATCCAACGCATGATCTGGATCTAGCAACAGTTATATTTTCCTTAAAGATATGGTGTAACTACTTATATGGGATTCATGTTGAAATATATATGTACCACAAGATTTTTCAATATATCTTTAATCAGAAGGACATAAATTTGAGGCAGCGAAGATGTCTTGAGTTATTAAAAGACTATAATGTTGATTTCTTATATCATCCAGGAAAAGCAAATATGGTAGCTAATGCATTAAGTCGTAAGTCTGTGGTGGTAACTTATGGGAAATCTATAGAAAGACAAGGGATGACTAAGGATCTACACTAACTAGCTAATTTGGGGGTTCACCTTCTTGAAACTCCAGATGAGGTGCTTATTGTGCATAATACTGCAGAATCTTCACTAGTAGCTAAAGTGAAAGAGAAGTAATATGAAGATCCCATTCTATTACAGCTTAAAGAGAATGTGCAATATGGTATGACAAAGGCATTTTAGCTTATGCAAGTGGGAGTACTTCGGTACAAAAACAGATTGTCTGTGCCTAATATAGATGGGCTAAAAAAGAGGATTATGATAGAAACACATCATTCAAGGTATTCCATCCATCTAGGGTCAACAAAAATATACCATGATTTAAAAGGGATGTATTGGTAGGGTGATATGAAGAAGAACATTGCAGAGTTTATAGCCAAATGTATAAATTGTCAAAGAGTTAAAGTGGAGCACCAAAAGCCCAGAGGTTATATGCAATGTATAGATCTTCCAATAAGAAAGTGGGACATAATCAACATGGATTTCATCACTGGTTTGCCTCGTACATATTGAAGGTTTGATTCCATATGGGTTATATTTGATAGGCTTACCAAATCAGCACATGTTCTACTGGTTAGGACCACATACACAATTGAAAAATATACCAAATTATATATTAAAGAGATAGTTTGGATGCACGGGGTTCAAATCTCCATTATATCAGATTGATGATCTCAATTTACTACAAATTTTTGGAAGTCTTTCCAGAGAAATTTGGGAACACAAGTGAATCTAAGTATAGCTTTTCACCCTCAAATAGATAGACAAGCAGAACGTACCATTCAAACACTTGAAGATATGCTACGAGCTTGTGTATTGGACTTTAAAGGTAGTTGGGATGATCATTTACCTCTCATCGAGTTTGCCTACAACAATAGCTATAATTCAAGTTTCAAAATGGCATCATATAAAGCTTTGGATGGAAGAAAGTATAGATCACCAATTAGATGGTTTGAAGCTGGTAAAACTGCCTTATTCGGACCAGATCTTGTTCATCAAGCTATGGAAAAGGTTAAAGTGATCCAACAATGGCTAGAAGCAGCCCAAAGTCAACACAAGTCATATGCAGATATTAGAAAGAGGGGGCTAGAGTTTGTTATAGATAATTAGGTATTATTGAAGGTTTCACCAATGAAGGGGGTTATGAGATTTCGTAAGAAAGGAAAACTAAGTCCACATTATATAGTCCCCTACAAGATTACTCATAGGTTTGGCGAAGTCGCTTATAAATTAGAGCTACCCCAAGAGCTCTCAAAAGTTCATCCAGTATTTCACGTCTGAATGCTTCAAAAGTGCATATAAGATCCATCTAATATCACTCCTACTGAAGATGTACAAGTTACGAAAGATCTTACTTATGAAGAAATACCTATTGATATCCCAGATCGATAAGTTAAGAAGTTAAGGAATAAAGAAATAGCTTCTATAAAAGTTCTTTAGAGGAACCAACAAGTACGAGAGATAACATGGGAAGCTGAAGAAGTGATGAAATCTAAGTACCCCCATTTAATAGACCCATGGCTATGGACCAGATTTGGGCCTATACTAATGTACTCATTTGAGCCCAAATTGAATAAAAGAGGAAGAAAATAGATAAATGGCCCAACACATAAATCTGCCAAAGGCCCAAATTAATTGAGCCCAAAATAAGAATTTAAGTAAGTAGGTGCATCACCTACTTTGAAAATTTGAGCAGCTTGAACCCTTAAGTAGGTGCTGGACTAATTTGACCAATTTTAAGGTCCAAAATGTAGCTAAGGAGAAGACAAAATAGGACCTTGATAAGTCCAATTTGCTGATCATTTTACTTCATTTCTAAGTCACAAAAAATAGTATATTTTAGAAGATCTCTCTACTCTCTCTAATACAACAAGGAGCAACCCTAAAATTCCTTCTAGGGTTTTTGATGAAACCCTCACCTTTGCAGCCCAAGGTAAGTGAAAATACTTATGGTTTAGCTTAATTATCTCATGGAAGATTAGGAAAATATGCTATAGGTTCCTAATTATAAATACATGGAAGAATATAGAACAAGCTACTTGCTCACTTTTTCTTTGTTATTAAGAGATCTCTTTTCTTCTTTGGTTTAAAGTGTGAAGGAAAGTAAACGTTAAAGTTTTGAGGATTTCAAATTAAAAAAATAAGTTGCAGAATTGAGGTAAGATGACTACTCCGTTTTGTTCTTCTCGTATGTGAATTTAAAAGAGAATTATAGATGTGTTGTTATTGAGAACTCAAGAGATGATGAACTAAATTTAAGGAATAGTTTATTTGGGGGAGATTGAATGGGTGTTGCTGCTCCAAGAATTTGACTTTGAAGTCAAAGATAGGAAGTGTTGTGAGAACCAAGTTGCGGATCATCTATCTAGGATGGTAGGTGAGCAAGCAGTTAGTGATGAAATAGAGATAAATGATGCATTTCCTGGTGAGGAGATCTTGGCTGCTGCTATGGAGAAAATGTCTTGGTATGCTGATTTTGCAAACTATGTTGTGATTGAAGTCATTCCAAAAAATCTTTCTTTCCATCAAAGAAAGAAATTCCTTCATGATGTGACACGCTACTTCTAGGATGAACCATATCTTTTTTGGTGATGCACTGACAATATTATAAGGAGATGTGTGCCTGAAGTGGATGTATTATGTATATTGGAAGCATGTCATGATTCTCCTATTGGAGGTCACTATTCAGGTAACCGAACTACTAGAAAGGTGTTGCAGAGTGACTATTATTGGCCAACGTTATTCAAGGATGCTCATGAGTTTTTGTTAAAATGTGGCCAATGTGAAAGGCAGGGGTCGATCTCTAAGAGGCGTGAGATGCCTTTGACTAAGATGCTTGAAGTCGAACTGTTTGATGTCTGGGCACCAATTTCATGGGCCTTTTTGTAAGCTCGTACGGGATAGAGTACATTCTAGTTATTGTGGATTATGTATCAAAATAGTTCAAAGCCATTGCCTTGTCTGATAATGAAAGAAAGAGTGTTGTTGCATTTCTCAAAAAGAACAGCTTCTCTCGCTTTGGAATACCACATACTATTATAAGCGATGGAGGATCTCTTTTTTGTAACAAAGTGTTTTGAGCAGCTTTGGAGAAATATAGGGTAAAATAGCCTAGAGTGGAGACTCTATACCACCCATAAACTAATGTCCAAGTAGAGGTCTCGTATCGAAAAATTAAGGCCATCTTAGCTAAAACAGTGGACGCTAGCAGGTAAGATTGGTATCGAAAGCTCGATGACGCCTTGTGATCATATCGTACTGCTTTCAAGACACCAATTGGCATTTCACCATATCATCTAGTATATCGAAAAGCATGTAATTACCAATCAAGCTGGAGCACAAGGCTTTGTGGGCCCTTAAAAAGTTAAATCTTAATTAGAAGGAAGCAGTGGAGCTAAGACTAGGGCAACTGAATGAGATGGATGAATTTTATCTTGGGGATTATGAAAGAGAAGATTTATACAAGGAGAAGATGAAAAAGTATCATGATTAAAGGATTGAAAAACGAGACTTCCAGAAAGTTGACTTGGTGCTTCTATTCTACTCCAGCCTCAAATTATTCCCAGGTAAACGTAAGTCTAAGTGGTTAGGCTTGTTTAAAATTAGTCAAGTCTACTTATGTGGAGTAGTCAAAATTGAGAATGAAGATGGAAGCGTCTTCAAAGTCAACGGGCAATGAGTCAAACTTTATATCAGTCCAAAAGACTCAATAAAAAGTATTGCTACCATCTATCTCGATGAAGTCTAAGTAATCGAGATAACTGAGTCGTGCTGCAATAATAAATTAGGCGCTACATGGGAGGAAACCTATGATTTTATTTTGATTTTTGTACTTGTAATATAAAAATATAAAAATAAGAGTCAAGCCACGACCGAAACTAAGGTTCTAGATGAGAGGCAACCTACCCTTCTAATCATTTTTTATTAAGTGTAGGTAATTGAACCACTAAAGAGGTGGTAGGTTCGAAACTCGAGTTGAAAGGGCGTCGTGTCAAAGGTGGTAAGTTTAGGAGTGTCGGAATCATCACAGGTAAGTTCGAGTGGTTAAAATGTAAGGCTCAATTCATAATTCATGTTAGAGATGTCACTCAAGTTATTCCTTATATGGAGAATGGGGTGCATGACATCCAAGTTTACATAGACCATGGTAAAGGCATTTCCTAACATTTAGCCTTAGCACATTGCTTTACATAGGTGAAAATGGGTGGCATGATGTGCATCGCACACCTTGATGTAGGCGATAAAATATGCGCCGCACACCTAAAGTTTTGTGATAACATGTGCGTCGCCTAAGCCTCTGCACATACTCACTGCCTCAACTGTGCGATTCTACATATGTAGCACACCTCAAGTTGTGCGATAACATGTGCGGCGCTCAAGCCTTCGCACATGCTCACTGCATCAACTGTGCGATTCCTTATGCGCCACATACTTTAATTTGTGCGATAACATATGCACTGCACACCTTAACGCGTATGCCTACTATCTCACTTGTGCAATTCTTAATGTGATGCACACTTAAACATGTGTGATGATTTGTACGCCGCACACATTTCCAAATTCATCTTAGTATCCAACTCTTAATTGGGTCAACCTATCCCGAACACCACTCTTTAAATAGAGTGCATGCCCTAAATGCTCCAATTCGCTACTATTTACCCCAAATCTATGAAAATCAATTGTCCTCTCAACATCCTTTGTCTTTCAAGCCTCTGCCTTGCTTCAAACCTCAAGAATTCTTCCTTTGTTTCTTCAATCCTCCATCTTTAAGGTAAGTTTTTCTTTCGTAATTCTTAGATATTGTGTCTTTATTGTTATAGTTAATTGATTTCTTGAGGATTATAGATTAAACTATTGCCATAGCTTTGTAAAAGTGGTTTTGAAACTCTTAGGGAAGATGAACACCATTATTGTAGAAACCACCATTGTTGTAAATGATAATTTGACCTTTGGATATGTTATTGGTGGTTTTGTATAAATCATGATGTATTATGGGTATTGAGGTGTTAAATTCACCTTGTTTTGTGAGCATGATGTTGATGGAAATGTAGGAATGTGATGACATTTTTGTACTGTGATAATTTGAAGTTGTAAAGGATAATTTTGTTCAACAAGGGTTTTATCAAAACAAAATTAGTGAAATTGGTGGTGTGAAGGAATTAATTTGGTGAAACAATTGTGTTGTGCCATGTGAAAAGTTGAATTGCATTTGTTTGTGGACCGTGAAGGGTTAATAGAATGAAATTGTGAGTTGAAAATATATTAAGAATGTGTGAATAATGCCAAAAACTAAGATCAAAGTGTATGTC
>NW_025882973.1:0-5384 GCF_002878395.1 Capsicum annuum
GATATAATCATCATTGACATTCAAAACCAGTAGTAAAAGAAATCCATTTGGCAAAGAACATCCTAGATAACTTTGCCACAAAAAATAAATAGATTATTCAACTAATAACACACAATCTGCAGAAATTTTGAAAGGAGAGATTTAATGACAAAGACAACTTGAAAATCAGGCGTAGAAAAAAACCTGAGAGAAAAAAGATACAGAATATTTGAATTTTAAGTATTTTTGTAGAAGTAAAGGATTAATGAATTAAATAAAATACTAATTACTTTTGTTGGCAAAAGATCACATAGAATTCTATTTGGGGGGGAGGGGTGTTTTTTTTTTTAATTTTGCGTGTAAAAGTCACATAATTTATTTATAAGATAAAAGTTTTTTCTATGTATTTTTGGAGAAAAAGTGTCGTACCCAAACTCAATTCATGCAGCCCAGCCAATTTTTCAGGAAAAGTAAGTGGAAATAATTTATTTTTGAGAAAATTAATTGGAGAAAAAAGATGAAAAGAAGATTTTATTTAAAGGAGAGTCTTTTAACGAAGGAGAAAAAGTTCGATTCACTTTTCTAAGGGCGTTCGCACTTTTAATATATTATTCATTTTTCTAAGGATGTTTACACATCTAATATATTATAGATTATTGTTATTATTATTATTATTATTATTTTGGATGATAAAATTAGGGGTGGACATAAATATCAAACAATTGAAATACCAAACCTAACCAAATTTTTTTGATTTTTAGGTTGACATAATCCAATTTTTCGGTTTAAACCAAAATTTTTAATATACTCTTTTTAAATTATTATTATTATTATTATTATTATTATTATTATTATTATTATATTTAATATGTATGATATAATATCTGTTAAACACTTTGACTAGTACTAAATACTAATAAAGCCCATTAGGCAAATTCAAATAGGCAAAAATTAGAGTGAAAGAATCTGTTAAGAGTGTGATCATACAATCAGTCTTCTCTGAAAAACTGTCCACTGCTATTACTAGATTCAATGGCTTATCGTTGGTTCATCTTAAGATGCGAGGGAATTAATGAACATTATGTTATTTCAAAAATCATCATCTTACTCTTATTTAAACAATCTTTTATAATCAGTTCTGAGATCTAGCTGATCATATAAGCGAAAAGATTGTAAATTGTAATGAGTTATGTTAAGGTTTCCTGCAGATCACAATTATGTTGTGTGCAATGTAATGAATGTATCAACAATGGGAAAAAATTCAAAAACCACTCATGCACAAACTTAATTGGCTTTGCTTAGCTCGATGACAAAACAAACAAATTTAGTACTGAACCTACTATGCCATGTTTGTTCGAATCAGTAGCGCAATTTATAAATATAATGTAGCACATTAAATAAGCCCAAAACCAAAAAATTGAAATTTTTAAATCGAAATAGAACGGAACCGAACCGAACAAATTCGGTTTGATTTTCGGTACATATTCATAACCGAAAACTAGAAAATCCGAAATAAAATAACCGAACTCGAACCAAATTACCGAATCCCACCCCCAGATAAAACAAGTAAAAAAAAGTAAAAAATAACAGAGCGTGAGTTTTATCCACAGGCCCAATTACCTACCATTATAGTAAAATCAAATGGACAAGGTAAGAGCAAGGTTATTTTTTCCTTTTTATTCATTTATTACCGCTAATACACTACTATCTCATAACTTGTGATAGAGTTAGTTCATTGAATGACTTATTGAGAAGCTAGGGCCTACTTTCGTACCAATCTGATAGTCAATCCGTCACTAACACTATTACATAATTTGTGCTAGACAACAATGATCGACAATCCTATCACATAACTTGTGATAGTCAACCTGTCACCGACAC
This sequence comes from Capsicum annuum, assembly GCF_002878395.1. Classification (NCBI taxonomy): domain Eukaryota; kingdom Viridiplantae; phylum Streptophyta; class Magnoliopsida; order Solanales; family Solanaceae; genus Capsicum; species Capsicum annuum. The sequence continues at coordinate 1,861 of NW_025882973.1, forward strand.
TACTATCACCTAATTAATTGTAATAGACAACTATCAGCAACGCTATTATTACCATAACTCGTGATACAAAGCTATCATTAACATCACAATCATGTAACTTGTAACAAACAACCCGTAACTAACACAAAAATTCACCTGCTACATGCCATGCCCTCAAGCATTTAGCGTGATCCCTCCTCGTCTCTTTCATGTAACTATTTTCTTTTTAGTGGTTTGATATCACTTATAAGCATACCATATTTTCTCTGTTAACCTCGTTAATGAACACAAAGTGAGAACAAATCAAGAAATCAAAAACAAGAAAAGAAAAGAAAAAAAGAGAAAAAGGAAATGGTAACAGAGGGCGGGTGTTACCCACAGGCCCAATTACCTACCGTTGTAATAAAATCAGAGTTGGCAAGGTAAGGGACAAGGGTTTTTTTTCCCTTTTTATTTATCTTACTACTGCGCAATACAGGTCTCTCGTCTTTCTCTTGAAGCTCCCTCCACTCTCTCTTACAAATGAACAACAACAATATGTGTATTCTCCTACAATCATCATTACAATAATAACAACGTTCTGTCCATCGTGTTAGGTTTTCGTGTAGATAGGAGTGTGAAAAAGAAGCATGGGTAGCAGCTCTCAGGCGATCCGCTATCCAGTTGCAACAATCGGTTCCGGAAATATTGATGCTCTTAATAGAGTTCTTGCTGACCTATGTACCAAAAGCAATCCTAAGGTTCTTCCGTTTCTTTCAACTTTTATTTTTTGGGAGTCGTTTGTTGGATTTTAAAGATCAGTACTGGAGTTCGAGTAGCTTAGGGAATCTTTATGTGACCTCTGTATTGTTATCTACTCCTTGTGTTCTTTTTTTTTTGGGTGTTGTTACATTTGTTGAATTGTTGAGTAAGTGGAAATAGAAATTTAGTGATTGATTTTGATTTTCTTAGAAATAGATGAAAATCAAAGAAGATTCTAAGGTTCTTGATTTTTTGTTGAATTTTTTAAGATCAGTAGTGGAGTTAGAACAGTTCAGGAGATTTTAATTTGTTGAGTTGGTAAATTGGTGAGGTAGTGGAACCAGACATTTACTGGTGTGATTTTGATTTTATTAGAAATTGATGAAAATTATAGGACATAATTAGACATTTCTCAGGAAGTTTTGGATGATGTTATTTGAAACCTTGTATATGTAAAAGATTGAAAATAAAAAGAAAGCAAAATGCTATAGTTTATTTTTTGGCACATTTATTTATTTTTTGATTTGTGTGGAAGAAGAAAGACCAGCTTGTGGGATTACATGGAGTTTGTTGCCTAATCCAGTTTGAAATCATGGCACTACATAGAAGTAGCTGTTTGCTGTTTTGTATTCAAATCTTCTCCTATATGCCTCTTACTAATTATGCTTATTTATTTTCCTTTTCAATGAATCAAGAGAGATGGATAGGTCTTGATTTTAAATTTATATCAACCATCTTAGTGAACTTTTTTGTTTGAAAAATAATGTGAATACCAAGTTTTGTTTTTTTTGTTTTCATTCATTTTTCCTGTTCCATTTTTCAACCGAAGGTTAGTAGAGCAGTCTTTTGCACTGGCTGCTTTATATTGATACTGATGTGAGTTTCTGTCTTAATCATTTAATATTCTATTTTGCTCAGTCTTGCTGTTTTTGCTGTTTGAGTTTGCATGCTCTCTATCTATGCTTCTTTCCATCCTTCCCAGTTCCCTCTTCTAAAATTATCTTTCAAAAACTTGAATTGCTTATGAACCAAGCCAATTCTTATTTATTCTCTCTGGTAGGATGGGGATGCATTGACCTTGAGGCGGCTTGTAGAGAAAGAAGCTCGTGATCTTAGTGGAGAAGCTTTTGCTCATTTCATGGATCATCTATATGAACGCATTACTACATTTCTTAATAGTAATGAAGTTTTTGAAAATCTGGGAGCATTGAGGGCTATTGATGAGCTAATAGATGTCACCATCAGCGAAAATACATCAAAAGTGGCAAAATTCTCCAATTACATGCGCGCTGCCTTTGAAATAAAGCGTGATCCTGAAATCTTGGTCCTTGATAGTAAAGTTCTTGGTCACCAAGCTAGATTTGGTGGTGCAATGACTGCAGATGAAGTAGAACGTCAAGTGTGTAGCGTTTTGATGCTTCAGATACTTGATTGTCTGACATCAGGATCTCAACTCTTTTGTATTTTCAGGTTAAAGTTGCACTAGAATGGCTTCGTGGTGAAAGAATTGAGTATCGTCGCTTTGCTGTAGTCTCAATATTAAAGGTACAATTAGCATATTTCTTCATGATTTGTTCTATAAGCAAAAATTTTGAACCTGGGTTTTGTTTATTTCATCTTTACATGATGGGGAAACTTTGAATTGAAGTCTCTTTTTTTGGTTACTGTCTCTCCACCCGAGAAAATTCTACTGTTCTCACCGCCATTCTACCAAATCTCCCTTTTCCTTTCTTCAACTTTTCCACCCTCCGATTTACCATTGTTCTAGAAGGTACCTAAAGAGGATTCCTCACTTTTCTCTCTCTTTCAAAACCGTGCATGATACTTTCATTTCGCATGGCTTCTAAGTGATAAAAGAAAGAAGTGTTCCCAAAACTAAATACAAATACTAGCTATTTATTAAAATTGTATCCTAAAGTTTAACTAGTGTTTTTTTTCCTGTTATCACCTAATGAAGAGTGAAATAGTTCATACTATAGAAATGTGGTTGTCATTCTTATAATATTTTAAATAAATCCACCACATAGCATATTGAATTCCAGATACGAGCTAAGTACTTGCTGATGATGTCCCTGTTTCCTTCGTGATCGATTTGTGACTAATTATTTAATGGTTTGTGATATTTGATTTCATTTTAATGATTTAATCTGCTTTTACTAATTGTAGAATCTGGATGAATAAGATTTTCATCTTCAATGTTGACTACTGTGAACTCAAGTTTGTTGATTTTACTTTTACAGATATGCATGAATCATATACTTCATGTCCTTAAAATACCTGCAGAACGTGCCAGTGGGTTCATCGCTCTTGGGGAGATGGCTGGTGCTCTGGATGGTGGACTCATTAACTATTTGCCGACAATAACCTCTCACTTCCGTGATGCGGTATGCAATATATGTCATTACAGATGTACTTGTCTAACTGTACTGTTTCCGGTCTTTCAATTGGAAAGTTATATTTTTCTGTTCCCAATGTAAAAAGAAGTTATAAATAACTGAAAGGTTCTCTCTGAGTTTGAGCAGAAATGTCATGAACGGGTTATTTTGTGTGGTGTTGCTCAAGGGTAACATATGTATTTTCTGTGTCACAGCATTCCACCTTTGGATTGTAGGTTCTTTCTATAACATGTAAATACGCGATCAATAATCGTGACAGGTGAAATATGTTTCTCTTAGATTGCTCCTCGTAGAGGCAGGCCGCCATTTGAGGCGTTAGCATGTGTTGGAAATATTGCTAAAGAAATGGGACCAACCATGTAGCCTCATGTTCGTGGTCTCTTGGATTCTATGTTTTCTTCTGGGCTT
>NW_025882974.1:0-1664 GCF_002878395.1 Capsicum annuum
GAAGGTGTTAGGCACCCCTCGAGTCCCATGGTTCTAGCACGGTCTCTTTAATGACTTACGTCTGGCTTAAATTAATCTCTTGGATACATAATATTTGTTAGTCTAAAAGTTACTTACATCCTACTTTAAATTTATTTTAAATTATTTAATTATATTAATGCGTGGCTTGCCAGTAGTAGTACTTTTCGGTCATACCACAAGTTTTGATACATTTCTCGTGTCTTTGAGGCATTTATGAGTCGTCCCCATTTTCCTAGTCTAAATAAGCACCTAATAGGCTTAAAACCTACCCAACCCAGTTCAAGAGGCTTCAAATGGTACATTAGATTTTATTGTAACGAATGGTCGGTAGCATGGCTTTCCAACTTCATCGCTAACCTTCTCTTATATGTTAAATTCTTAATTTTCTAAAGATTGAGGACCTAGTATGGGCCCTTAGTATGGGCAGGGCTATTTGGGTGGTCAAACGGGCAAAACGATGTGAATGGGCCATTTTTGGGCTAAATTGGTGTGCTATAGCCCTCGATTTGTAAGGTGGGCTTGGGGTTCGGGCGTGGTTTATGCCAAAAATCTACCGGACTTCCCCAGGAAGGTAGAGGAGCTGCCAAATATGGGTTTTTGGGGTGGGAGGGGCTGTTTGGGCGGTTAAATGGGTGAAACAGTATGAACAGGTTATTTTCGGGTGTGTTTTTAGCCAAAAATCGATTGGGCTGACCCAGGTAGGCTGGGGAGTGGCCTATTATCGGCCTTTTAGGTAGGAGGAGCCGTTTGGGTGGTCAAACGAGTGACACGGCGTAAAAGGATGATTTTTAGGTCAAATAGGTGTGCTATAGCCAACGATTTTCAGGTTGGTCCTGGGATTCGGGCGTGTTTTTGCCTAAAAATCGATCGGGCTTCCCCAAGCAGGCTGGGGAGCAGCTCCTTTGGGGTGGGCGGGGTCATTTGTTTTGTCAAATGGATGAAACGACATGAATGAGCCTTTTTTGGGCCAAATCAGTGTGCTATAGCCCACGGTTTCTGGGGTGGGCTTGGGGTTCGGGCGTGTTGTTGGCAGAAAATCAACTAGTCTTCCCCAGGCAGGCTGGGGAGTGGCTTATTATTGGTTTTTGTGATGGGCAGGGCTGAGCGAAACGAGGCTAATTGAGCATTTTTGGGCCAAATCGGTGTGCTATATGTCACACCCCTATTTTTAACTGCATCCAACCCCGTTAGGGAGTTGGTTTTAGAGAAAAATGGGTTTTTCCAATTAAAATGACGTTTTGATAGGGATTATTTTATTTACAGAGTCGCCACTTAGAATTGAGTTTGGGTGTTCCAAGTCACCTTATTTAATCTCTATTCAAAAGAAAATGACTCTTTATTTTATGCTCTGCGAACTAGAAATCCGGTTAAGGGATTCTGTTGACCGAGGGGAAGGTGTTAGGCACCCCTCGAGTCCCATGGTTCTAGCACGGTCTCTTTAATGACTTACGTCTGGCTTAAATTAATCTCTTGGATACATAATATTTGTTAGTCTAAAAGTTACTTACATCCTACTTTAAATTTATTTTAAATTATTTAATTATATTAATGCGTGGCTTGCCAGTAGTAGTACTTTTCGGTCATACCACAAGTTTTGATACATTTCTCGTGTCTTTGAGGCATTTATGAGTCGTCCCCATTTT
>NW_025882975.1:0-3231 GCF_002878395.1 Capsicum annuum
AAATTACAAATCAATTGACGGATTGCATTACAATTATGGCCAATTTGATTTCAATTATTGTCAAATCTAATAGATTGGCTAAATTAAATTAAAATTCGATGCGAATTAATACTTCCTTTAATCCCAGGCTTCTTGGTTTTATAAAATCAAACACATATTTATCCGAATAAATTATTTTTTGAGAGTAAATTATATTTAAATCAAAACTTTAATCATTTGAATCTATAAGCATTGATTAAAATTTGATATTTTAAAAAATAAATATTTAAGTAACAAAATTATAAAATCTCATATAATTGAATACAATAAATTATAATCACTACTTAAAATGATAAAATTACATACAAATATATTTAATAAATTTTTATTCGGATGAAATAAAAATTTTAATTTTATTAAAAATCAAAGAAACTTGAAATTAAATTTAGTCGTGGAGGGCAAAAATTAGGTGTCAAAAATTGCCCCCTCCCTTTGGGTAGGGTGGATGTAAGTAACCCTGGGCAAAGGGAGGTTGACGTTCCTAATTTTTGTCCGACCACAAATTCATACCTGAATGAGGTTGGCTTTCGCTTGAGTTTATAGAGTTATGACCGGAATCGGTATCAGTTTTCCTACATATCTCAGGTTACATGAGAATTCAGGCCACTTGTAGTTCATAAAGCTTGATTTAAGGCACTATTTTCAAAAAAAAATCACCAACTATCTCATTTTTTTGTAGTTTTTGATGACTGAAAAGCTAGGAAATAGAGGGATTTGGGGAGAAGGTTGGTATACAGTTGAGTTTTCTACATAGAGCCCAGCCTACATATCCCTGAGACTCAGGGAATCAGACTTCCTGTAGTTTGCCTCAATCGATAGAAAAGATAGTCTTTTATTTTGGACTATCTTTGGCTCGGAATGAGTGACAAGTTGATCGAGTTGCGGAAAAGAGGCTTGTAACCTCTTAACCATGAATATGGGATCCTTCACATCCATAGGCAAGAACTTACCTGGACATAATTTCCAAAACTCTAGGTGCGTTGTCACCCGAATCTGAAAGAAAGAAAAGTTTACCCTCGATATGAGTTTAGAAATATACTGAAGGTGAAGCTGAAACCAAAATATCTCAAACAACCTATATTCCTTCTAACAGGGGTGTGGTTGGATGGTGGTGGCGATCATCCTTTAGCTCCCATCCAAAGAGTTTGATGTCCCTCTTTGGACTATGTCCTATTTTGCTGCTAAGAAAGAGTTCCACGTTGTGCTGCGTCCTATCTGGAGTTGTCCACACCTGTGGTTTTAATTTGAGATTTTCACCATCTCAGATGCTCTCGACAATGTTTCAAACAAAAAGTGTTAGTGCTAAACATAATTCAAAAAAGAGGTATATAGTCTTTACCATATCTCCACGTGAGTTATTTCCTGAAAGCAGAGTCATATCTTCATGTAACTATTTGGAATGAAATAACTGGAAACAACAAACACAACAACCCTCTTGGTTGTTGTATAATTATGACATTTGTCGGTTGAATATGTCTTCAAAGTGGGGTGGCCCTTTTGGACACCGACGATATTTTATGCAGAATGGTCCCTATAATCGTGAAATCCTGTACTGGTGTGGCAACCCTTTTGGTTAACTATATCACTTATTGTATGTGGAAAGATAACTCTCCGATTATAGCCAATGAACGATTTATAAATTTTTCTTAAATTATCAATCTTTGGATAATCTTGCGTATTATTTGATGTTGGATATGAGGTGACTTACAGATATCCTTTGAATTGTTAGCTTTTAGGTAATACTGCACATTATCCGACTTTAGATAAGAGATGACTTATAGATATCCCTCCAATCGCTAACTTTCAGGTGTTCCTACACATCATCCGACCTTGGATACAATATAACTTATAGATAATCTCTCAGATTGTTAGTCTTTGGGTAATCCTGTACATAATCAATCTTGGATATGACATGGCTTATAGAGAACCCTTGGATGTATCAATATGATAATCTTGCATATTCTCCGATAAGAATTTAGTTGTGACTTATGGATAACCTTTGAACTATCGATTTTTGGACGATCTTGCACACTATCCGGTTAGGATGTTATTGTGGCTTACGGATGACCTTCAGGCTATCAACTCATAGGTGATCTTGCACACTATCTTATTTCAAATAATATGACTTATAGATAACCCTCAAATTGTTAATTTCTAGGAAATCTTATATATCATTCATCCTTAGATAGTGACTTAAAGGCGTCCCTTCAAATCGTGTGCTCTTGATGCATTTAGATGCTAATTAATAATATGATGAGATATCCTCGACACCATCATTTATCTCTTGCATGTACCAGATATAAAATGATGATAATATCTCGACGCCAGCGTTGTGTCTTGCATGTCAACAGATATATTGAATGTTGATGATATCCTCGACGCCAGCTTTGTGTCTAGTGCGTCAACAAATATTGAATGATGATATCCTCGACGCCAGCGTTGTGTCTTGCATATCAATAAATATATTGAATGATGATGATATCCTCGATGCCAGCATTGTGTCTAGCACGTCAACATATATTGAATGATGATGATATCCTCGATGCCAGCATTGTGTCTTGCGTGTCAACAGATATATTAAATGTTGATGATATCCTCGATGCCATCATTGTGTCTTACGTGTCGACAGTTATATTGAATGCTACATTATGTCTAGCGCATCAACAGATATTGGATAGCCTTCTTGGGCAATGGTATAAGATGGCCCTCTTGGCGATAATCTGCAATGGCCCTTTTGGCAATGATATACAATGGCCCTCTTGGCAATGATATGTAATGACCCTCTAGGCAATGATATGAAATGCCCTCTTGGTAATTTAAAACAATCTCACCTGAGTTAGTTTGTCTGCGTCTTGCTTTCTACATGTACCTGTATTCAAGGTAGACGATTAGTAGACACAAAGTCGCTTTTGCTAGCGACCATTTTCTAGAAAATTCTAAATACAATATTTGAAAAGTAGACAAGACACTTTTGTTTGTCCTCCATGATCTCAAGAAATGAGATGGACAATTCAAAAGGTCTTCAATAAATAGGTATTAGACCTATTTTTAGGGCTACCTAAAAAGTACCGTTATTATTATATGCTCTGTTATGGCTCCCGACTTGCCTGAGAATTTTTTGAAAGAAACGCTCATTTTTGTGTATCGATCCCTGCATCCACAGAAAAGTGATTAGTTTGAATGAAACTAATC
>NW_025882976.1:0-3241 GCF_002878395.1 Capsicum annuum
GCCATATACCATGATCATTGGGAAACAGAGAGGGTGGGGCCCAGACAACTCAAAAAAGTGTGCAAAGCAGCTCTTCTTAAAAAGTCCATCTATGTTTTCCTTCTTTATAATACTCCTAAGTTTGTCAAAAGGTTTCCCCAACTGACATTTAAGTATAAGATCATCAAATACTGTATTAGGGTTATTCATCGGCATCGCAACTAGAAACTTGTCAATACTAATGATTTTGACACAATCATGCTAGAATTTTGATATTATTTCACATCTCATTGGTGAGGAGGAGTTATCACTTTCCTCGGCTTCATTTTGCCCTGACTGAAATTGTTTTGGAAGTTTCTCCGAATCTATCTGTACTCTAGCCTTTTTTGTTTGATGATCGGAAGTTGATCCACTTTCTCCACTTTCTCCACTTTCTGTTTCTTTTCTTTTGGGAGACATCTTTTAACTACAAACAAAAGAAAAAAAATACATTGCATTTGATGTCTGCATAATTTTTTTAAAAAAGGTGAGACAAATTTCAATAAATTATTCTTACTACATAACCAAAAAAAAATATTCCAACGGACAACACATCAGTTGGAACAGATGGGGAACCCAAATCTGTTTGAAGACCTATTTAATATCTCCCCAACGATATTCCACCTGTTACAACAGGTGGAGAAATTTCAATAAATTATTCTCTGCCACATTATAAGAAAATACTCCAACGGATAATCCATCAGTTGGAACAGATGGGAAATCTATTTGAAGTCCTATTTAATATCTCCCAACAGATCTTCCACCCGTTGCAATAGATGGACCACCACCACCAATGCCACCAATACCAACACCAAGACCACCGACACCATTGCCAAAAAATAAAAATACCAACACCACCACCAACAGCCACCAACAACACCACAAACACCATCCAATAATACTACAACAGTCAACAAAACACTGAGAGAAAAACTATGATTTTCTCGGGTGCTTCCTACTTTTTTAGCATCAAAACTCAAAATTGTTAATCCATTCTCGAAGATAATACAACTAAAAGTCTTCTTTTTTTTTTATCATTAACTAAAAATTCCTATTTTTTAGAATAAAGAATAAATGTAGAACTCTTCTCGAACTCTGTTACATGCGAAGATAAAGAAAATAATGGATACAAGTGGGAATAAAGTCAAAAAACAACTATATGTAGTCGTAAATGGGAAGAAAATCAACCTATTTTGAAGGATTGAACAATATGTTGAGTAGTTGTTGTTTGTATTATTTGCATTGTTGAGAGGGAGAGGACACCTCGAGAGAGAAAGAGAGAGAAAGAGGAGAGAGAACTTAAAATTTAAAATAAAAAGTTTTTTGCGCAAATGGATGATTTGTATGGGTTGATTTGTAATTTTGGAAAGAATGACAAGTTTTGAAATTGCTAATTTGGTCTGAATTGATCTTAATTAATTTTAAATTTTTTTAAAAGATATAGTTTTTAAAACCTTGAGTTGATGAGAACTCATTTCTACTCAGAGTGATCGATCGACGACTCAGGTTGGGATGAACACAATACCAGCGCTATACAATTGCAAAGACTCAATTGGATTTGTAGTTGACCCTACAAGCTCATTTGTTCATCCCTAGTTCCACCTAAATCAATTGCTATGAAATCTGTTGCAACAAACGACTAAGCTATTAAAAATTTTCAAACAGGTACATATATGTTGCAACAGATGACATATTTAATTTAATTATCAAATAGATATTTGCATCTGTTCTAACAGATGACTGAGCTATTGGAAATTTTCAAAACAATATTTATATCTGTTGTAACAGATGACATATCTGATTTTATTAATTATCAAATGAACATTTTCATCTGTTGTCACAGATGACTGAGCTTTTGAAATTTTTAAAAAGATATTTATATCTGTTGTAATAGATGACTGAGCTATTTGAATTTCTAAACAAATATTTATATATGTTGCAACAGATGATATATCTGTTTGAAAATCTTTTTTATCTCTTTTAATTTTAAAGCAAGAAGCTTCTAGTCCGAGTAGATAATATCAAGAAGTAGTACTTACTACTAAAGGCGGTAAAAAATATTTCTTGGATATCTCAAAAACGAGTTCATTGAGCAGTCTTGTCTTGTCTTTTCAATGTCAGTAGTCTTAGTCTTCCTCGTGCCCCTCAAATTATTAATGAAATTAATGAATATTGAAAACCACCACATCTACATACACAATACATCTATAGAAATTATCTCATCTCTTCCTTCAGCTGCAGTCTATTTTATTCAACTCTCATATTTTTCTCTCTCCTCTTTAGGGTCACAATCTTTTTTCTCTTTTTTTCTTCTCTTCTCATAAAGATCTTTTCGGATCTAAACCCATCCATATCTTTTCTCAACTTAAATTTCTGTTTTGATCCCTTTTTGATATTAAGGTATGGTTCATTATTGCTCTTTCATTCTTATCTTCTTCTTTGTATGTTATTTACATCTGTTTTTTTATTTAATTACTATTTACCCATATCATATTTATTAAACTTTTTTTAAGGAACTTGTAAGTGTTGAATAAACAATCCGGGAATTTTTATTACAATATGAGAAAAAAGTCATTTGTTGGGAGAAGTTTAAAAGTCTTGTTGGCAGTATTAGTTTTTTTGTATGTATTTTATTTGTTTCATTATTGTTGATGCAGTTATTGATGTTGTTGGTAGGGTTGGCGTTGTTGGAACTTGTGGTATTGTTGATGGTTCTGGTACAAAGGATGTTGCTTCTTTGTTGTTGATGATGTTGTTGGAACAAATGTTGTTTCTTTTTGTTGATATTTATGTTGTTGATGTTGCAACAGATGGAGAAATTGTTGGAATAAATAAAATCACCAGAAAGGCTGGTTTGATGTATTCCATCAGACTCCACATCTGTTGCAACAGACTTCACATCTGTTGCAACAGACTCCACATCTATTGCAACAGATGGACAATGTTCTTTTTGTGACATCAATTTTTTTGCTCTTCTTTGTAGATATAAGGAACTGATAGTTGATCAAATTTTGACAAACTATCTCAAGAGGTTGCAGTAAAGATGGGATCGAAGGAATAAGCTGATTGTAGATGGAACCACTTCATATGTGGGAGGTATGTATTACTGATAATGTTATCGTGGAAACACACATAGAGTGCACTGATTTTGTGAATGATGTTTTTACTGATTAGTCATAGATCGTTGAAATAAAATGTCTGCAATTTTACAATTAAGTTTGGT
>NW_025882977.1:0-1380 GCF_002878395.1 Capsicum annuum
CAGTGGATAGATGTTTTCCATGGTAGAAACTGGCAACGAATTAATCGACATAACCACAAGCTCATTATTAATGTTGTAAAAAAGATGATGCCAAACATGAAATTTGAGAACTATAAAAGAAAGTTTGGGGGCACAAGACGGGGGTTGTGGTGGAGCAGATGGCTTGAGCTTGAGGATAGTCAGTTCCCTCTTTCATAACTAGAGCTCGGAGAAGGAAGAGATAAGAGGGCCCTATGGAGAATGTGGTCATCAGAAACCTAAGGAGTTGGGGCAGATAAGTAGTTAATGCACCTGCTAGTGAAGTAGGTGGTAATCCATAGTAGGGTAAGAGAGTGAAGATAACAACATTAGGTGTTTGCTTCACATATAGCAATGGTGTGACCAAGTGGTAATGCCAATTGATGCTAGTAGCATTGAATTGATACTTAATGAGCAATTACAATTGCAGGTCAAAAAAAAAAAGCATTTGATATTCATTGTAATTCAAAAGGTTGATTACAATACAGAGCATATAAAGCACAAAAAATGCCTTAAAAAAAAAAGGAAAAAACCTAAGTTTCAGTCATCGGACTTTGTTGCATTGCCAGCCATCACAGCACCCAAAGTCGCAGCAAAGCCTGGGTCGCGCCTCGCAGATTGCGGTGAAAATGCCTCTCTTAGCAACTATGTCAGTAAGTCCAATACCGAGCCAGCGCAAACGATGGAAAGCATACACGGGCAGAGGTAGCATTATGGCCTCAGCAGACAGACCTCGACAGCTGCAAAGATCAAGCATTTGTAGTTGACTACTGTTGTGGTTTGGTCGATCCATCAGCATCTGCACCGCAGCATCAGTGACTCCATTACAGAACCTTAAAGATAAATCAGTTAATGCCTTAGCAGCAGTTGCAATGGTAAAAATAGTTGCATCAGTTATTTTGGGAATGTAACCAACATCCAACACCGATAACGTCTTGCAAATTTTCCTATCGGCATGAAATAAAGACTTAATTCCCTTGTCAGTTACTTTCTCGCATTTTTTGACGCACAACTGCAAAATTGGTAAGTCTCCCGCACCGAGAAGAGCAAGACCCACATAGGTGATGCGAGCTTTTGCTAAGTTTAGTCTTGTGAGTGTAGTAACTTTTGATATGTAGAAGGGAGCCTGATCTCCAATGTGTTCGCACCCACTTGTGTCAAGTACCTCCAACTTACGAAACGAGGACAAATGCTCCAAAGATTCACTAGTTAGAAGACTGCATGACGACAACCTTAATTCAACTACGGACCTTGCAACTCCTGTCATATTATCAATCACCGAGTCTGATAACAGAGGTGAAGTCTAACACTTCAAATTTCTTCAGATTCCGGCATGAGTACAGAATTGACGAATATCCAGCT
>NW_025882978.1:0-1288 GCF_002878395.1 Capsicum annuum
GGATTCCATTATGCGGATTGGTGCAATGCAAAAAAAATATTAGTACATAGCCAAAAATATAAATAATTAAATAAATTATATTTTACTGAAGATCATCGATTATGTCTAGTGTAAATCATAAATTACATGCTTTGTCAATAATATATCTTATTAGTTTATTACCCTTACTAGCATATGTTGACACCTAATTTTTGCCCTCCGCAATTAAATTTAATCCTGGAATTTCTTTAATTTTTAATAAAAAGTGAAATATTTATTTTATCCGGATAAATGCGCTCTAAAATATTTATTTGGGTTAATTTCGTATTCATATATACGAGATCGCATAAATTTTGTTACTTAAATGAATATTTTTATCAAAACTGGACTTTTATTTAGATTGAGCTTGAGAATTATTTCAAAATGATAAAATCTTGATTCAAATATAATTTGTTCTTGAAAATAATTTATTTGAAAAAATATGTATTTGATTTTTATTAAATGAAAAAGTTCGGGATTAAACAAGGTTTTAATTCATATCGAATTTTGATTCAATTTGGTAAAATTATTAAATTTGATCCTAATTAAAATTAATTGGTCATATTTGCAATACAATGGACCAATCTAATTTTTAATTGAATTAAAACATTAATTAATTTTGGTCAAATCCTAAATTTTTAATTGGGGGTTATATTTTAAATAACCCCCAAATTCTTAAAAATATTATAATCCATCCAATTTCAGGCCAATTTTTCCTTCAGCTTAATTAACCCAATATCTCACCCCACCAGACCAAACACAGTCTGATCCGGCCCACCATTATTTTCCATCTCTTTCAAACAACAGCAACAATAACGCGACAACAACAACCAAAACCAACAAATCATGACTCCATCAACAATAGCCATACCCCAACCCAATTTCAACCAAAATCAACCCGATTTCAACCCATGTGTAGCCTTCTTCACGCGTCTAGCATGGGTTTATGCAAAGAAAACCATTGATTCTTCTAGAAGATCGATGAGGTGTCCTACCCAACATACAAATCCCGCGAATCTCGGGTACCATGGTACAAATTCATACATTGGGGGAGATTTCTCATTGGTTCTTGGGGAGAATTACTTTTTACTGGCTAATCCAAATTTAGATTTCATCAGAAACCACAAAATTGGTACAAATTTGGGGATGAAAACCGAAAAGAGGAAAATTCAAATTTTGAATTATGAAAATTTCCTATTTTAGGAATCCCTAATTTACCCCCTGTAGGCCTTCTATAAATAGCTCAACATGGAGCAATCTGAGGGGGTTC
>NW_025882979.1:0-1240 GCF_002878395.1 Capsicum annuum
TGAACTTGATGATTCTGTTTTTTCATGAGCTATTCTTTTTTATGTACCTATCATTTATTATTTCTATATCTATATTTTTGTAACTATAGTCATTATTATCAATTGTTTTTACGAATTGTTCAAAAGGACTTTGTATTTGTATTTTATTAATTTATTTTTTCATGTTATTTTATGTTTTGTTGTTAATACATATAGATTTTACATCTTGCTGTAAATATTTTACTTCCTGGGTTAGTTCTATCCCTGATATTTTCCAATATAATACTAATGATTTATCTATATTTTTATCTGTCATTGCTACTGAATAATTCACACTTATTATAAATTAAAATTTTTGGTATATTAAATTTCTTTTATGGCAGTTATTATACTTTTTTCTATAGGTTTTATAATCCTATCATCTGCTAAATATAATTCTATTGGTGATCTATTTCTTCTCTAAAAAATACTTTTATTAATATCTCTGTTCCTCCAAGGTGTACATATTTTATTGGGTCTTTAATTTTTATATCGTTTATTTCTTTATTAATTATTCTTTTTGTTACTAGTGGTATGCTAGCTCTTCCTTTTGCATATCTACAATCTATTACATATTCTTTTTTACTTACTACGTAGTATCCTTCCTTTTTTTCTACTAAATATATTTTTTGTTGGTATTTTAAATATTTTTTCTACACTTAAGTCTAACTCTTTTCCTTTTATTTCATCAAATATATTACTGTCAAATATTATTTTTTGATTTGTTCATTCTTCATTTAAATATTCTTCCTTTGTTATTATTTTTATATCTTCTTCAGTTATTTGGTTCATTTTTATATTTTCTTCAGTCATTTTGATTCATCTAATTCACTATCTATTTCATTATCTGTTTCATCCTCCAAAATTTCATATATACTATCTTCACTTTCTAATTCATAATCTATATAATCTATCTGCATATATTATGTATTTTCTATTTTTATTTCTGATATTTGTTTATTTTTTGGGTTTTTTGGTAATTTACAATCTCTAGCTAAATATCCTAGTTTCCCACAATTATAACAAGTACATTCTTTTATAGATTTCAATTTTCTATATGCTCTTTTATGTTTATAACTTTTTACATAATATCTTTTTCATGGTTTCTTATATTTATATTTTGATTTTTTGTATTTCTTATATTTCTTATATCTTTTTCTTTTCTTGTATTTGTCTTATTTTTAATATCTTATTTGCTATTGGATAATTATATGTCATAGTT
>NW_025882980.1:0-3099 GCF_002878395.1 Capsicum annuum
ACTTCAATGACTACTCTGAACTCTTACTATAAAGTCGCTAGCGCATATAGCGTTCCTTTACAACAATCTCAACATGTCATTCAAGCCTATCTTTATAACCACATATGAACTTCAAAGCAAACACTCATAAAGGCATACTTCACATATTCTCTAAACCACTATCAATATCACTCCCACGAGCTACCCCAAGAACATACACATACAAAATTCCACTAACCATTACATAAATAAAAACTTGGCCCCGAGTCTTACTTCATACATATGGCCTTATCTAAACAAGCGTACTATGATTTTCCATCAACAAGGAATAATTACTCACCACCACTATCATCGCATAAGAAGGAGTCACAAAAAGGTTAGAACATAAGATCTGGAGGCATAGAATGATACTATATGAAGCTTGACACTCATTTGAGGCCTGAGGAATAGCAAAACAACAACAGGGACTCACTAAAGCGCTCTGAATTTAGGGTATTCATGGCTATAAGCTGAATCTCGCCAATCATTTGGCGTAAAACATGAGTTATGGAAACGGAGCACATTATAAAGCGTGAGTACATGACTCTCTATCATATGTATGAACGTGAACTGATCATGGAACTAAATCGTAAAGCATGAGTAGGTATTAGGATCACTGAGAAATACTGAGATAGGAATGGGTTGAGATTCACCCTTACTTTTTGATGTTCTATATCATCATGTCATCACTACAAGAATCTGAGAGTTTTACTTGGTTATTCGTTTAGTCATCTCCCTCTTAGCTTCAAGCCATCATCTTAAGCTTTTGGGAGATACCTTACTAGACTTTAAACTTAACTGCACTCACTGCACTCTGGGTTTTGAAATATGACAATACACAAAATTAATAAAACTTAACCCGAAAGACCACATATGAGAGTGGAACGCCCACTGCTAATACTACCTCCTGAAGCACACTCTATCATTCTGTAATCCCAATAGTCATCATCTATTACTCGAACACTTACTAACTTTGAATCTTCACGAGTATCCCCAAAGTTGAAGTGCACACCCTCTAGTGCCTCTACTCTTATTTCTATTAGCACAACTTTCAAGGACTCGAGCTTAGATTATAACACCTGGTATCACCAAGTCTTCAATGAGCCACTCTATTTCTATCATAGTCTACCAACATAGCACAATAACAACAACAACAACAAACCCAGTGTATTCCCACATAATGGGGTCTGGGGAGGGTAAGATGTATGTAGTCCATACCACTACCTCCGATGAGGTAGAGAGGCTGTTTTCGATAGACCCCTAGCTCACGACTTGAGATACTAATTAAATCCGAAATAAAGCATGGGAAAAGATAAAAAGACATAACTAATCCACCCACAAAGGATAATAAACAAAGAATAGTAAACAAATACATAATAAGGCATGCAACAATGTGGCATAACAAGAAAAGTACACCCACCCAGTATTGCCCTACCCCAACGACCCAAGATCTTCCTATCTAGGGTCATGTACTCAGTGAGCTGCAACTGCTCCATGTCCTGCCTAATCACCTCTTTTCAATATTTCTTCGGCCTACCCCTACCCCGCCTGAATCCATCCAATGCTAGCCGCTCACACCTACGAACCGGGGCATCCGTGCCCCTCCTCATCACGTGCCCGAACCATCTCAATCGAACTTCCCGAATCTTGTCCTCCACCGAAGCCACTCCAACTTTTTCCTAAATGGTCTCATTCCGAACTCTATCACCCTTAGTAAGCCCACACATCCAACGCAACATCCGCATTTCTGCTACCTTCAATTTTTGGATGTGAGAGTTTTTGACTGGCCAACACTTCGCTCCATACAACATGGCCGGACGAACTGCCACCCTGTAGAATTTGCCTTTAAGCTTGGGCGGCACCTTCCTATCACACAACACCCCTGAGACGAGCTTCCACTTCATCCATCCCGCCCCAATACGGTGGGAGACATCCTCGTCAGTCTCACCATTTCCCTGAATCATGGACCCGAGATACTTGAAACTACCCCTCTTGCACACTGCCTGGGAATCCAACCTTACTACCACGTCGTCCTCCTGCCGCAAGTCATTAAACTTGCATTCCAAGTACTCTGTCTTGGTCCTACTCAGCTTGAACCCTTTAGACTCAAGGGTCTGTCGCCACACCTCTAGTTTACCATTCACACCCCTCCGCGTCTCATCAATCAAAACTACATCGTCTGCAAAAAGCTTACACCAAGGCACCTCTTCTTGAATATGCCGCGTCAACACATCCAACACCAAAGCAAACAAAAACGGGCTAAGAGTAGCTCTCTGATGCAGCCCTATCAAGACAGGGAAATGCTCTGAATCTCCTCCCGCCGTCCTAATTTGTGTCTTAGCTCTATCATACATGTCCTTGATTGCTCTGATATACGTCCCCGGGACCCCACTCACCTCCAAGCATCTCCAAAGAACCTCCCTAGGGACTTTGTCGTACGCCTTCTCCAAGTCGATAAACACCATGTGCAGGTCCTTCTTCCTTTCCCTATACTATTCTACCAGTCTCCGCACCAGATGAATTGCCTCCGTCGTCGAGCGCTCGGGCATAAATCCAAACTGGTTCTCCGAGATAGTCACTAACCTCCTTAACCTCAACACGACCACTCTCTCCCAAATCTTCATAGTGTGGCTTAATAACTTTATCCCCCTATAGTTGTTGCAACTCTGAATGTCGCCCTTGTTCTTATATAATGGGATCATAGTACTCCATCTCCAAGCCTCGGGCATTTTTGCCGACTTGACAACTTCAAACTTATTTTCCTCTACCATGAGAATCAAGCTCATATCAAAAGGCTCAACGCTATCAATCAAAGGTCCTTAACTTGGCTATTTAGAACACCATATACCATCTAGCTAATCTTTTTCCACCTAGCAACTCAACGGTACCGGTAGCCACACACAACATGTAATAGCCTTAGAAAAATAGTACAGCTTCATACCACCTTGGGCATACTTCTACATCACATATACAATGTCATACTTCATTACGAATCAAATAAACTTAGGCACCTGCATACACTGTTCAAGCCTATAGATCACTTCCATATAACTAGTATCATTAACCAAGAAATCATCACAT
>NW_025882981.1:0-1373 GCF_002878395.1 Capsicum annuum
GTCATGAAAACTAAAATTTTTGAAGTTAAATTTAGAGTTGAAGTTGGAATTGAAGTTGGAGTTGCAATTGTGTTTTTCATGAATATAATTGGAGTTGTTTTTTAATTTTGTTGAGAGAGGGATATGGAAAAAAGTGAAAACAACTTTTTCTTGTTTTCCACTTTTTCAAATCCAACTCAAGTTGTGTTTGGATTTTCATGGCCAAACATGAACTTGGAGCTAGATTTGACATAAAGTGAATTTTTTTTTTTTGAAAAAGTGAAAAAATATAATGGTCAAACAGACCCTTAATTTTGGTTTGAGAATTAAGATCACTTATACACCATTCAATAATTTTGAAAACTTTGAATGTATTTAATATTCCTACCAAGTTAAGAAAGCCAACTAATATGAAATGGAGTGAGTAATATGGGATATTTATTTTTGGCATAATACATCGACACAGCTCTTAACTTGACATTATCTTTCACTTTGGCACTTCAAGTGAGTGGTGTCCATTTTTAACACCTTAAGTAGTCATCAACTGTGTCACTTTGGCACATTTTACTGATTTGACACATCGTGTGTATTGCACACACTTTGAGCGCGTGAACAGCTTAAAAACTATACTAATTTTTATTTTTCTTCTTCTTCTTCCTTTTGATCTTCTTCAACACTTTTTTCCATTTTTATTCACCAACCACTCACCCAACCACGATTTCTTCCTTAATGATAGTCAAAAATGGTGGAAAATTAATCTACCATCACCTTCTTCTTTTAATTTCTATAAATTCATAATTTTCAATCACTCATTTTAGCTCAATTTCTGCCTCAATTTTAAGCTCATTCAATGATGAAAAGTTTTGAGATAGAGTTAGAGTTAACATGAAAGAATGAATAATGTCAAATGCAATTAGATTGTGAAAATTTCCATCAATTGTGAAATCTCAATAAATTTTTAATAATTTTTTTGGGGATGAATTCTTAACAATTTTTTTTAAAAGATGATTTTGTATTAGGAGGTAATTGAAGAGAAGATTTTAGCTATGGGGATGGGTGGGCAGAGGAGGTGAAACGACGGTAGTAATTGGAGAAGACTACCAAGGGGTAGGGAAGCGGGTGGAGTGGGTAGGAGGTGGATGAGCTGGAGAAGACAAATTTGGTGAGGGTGGGGTAATTATAATCTATATTTTTATAACTATTTGGGTTAAAAAATGTCGTGTCAATATTTAATTGATAATTTTTTATTTTAATTAAAATTAGTTATTTAAAAATTAAGTTGGAGAGAAATGACAAATGTCCGCATTTTATTCGTCAATTTTCATGTCATTAGCGCGTATAGCACACATATGGAGTATTTTTTTGCTGGTTATGAAAAAAGTGCTGAAATGACA
>NW_025882982.1:0-5412 GCF_002878395.1 Capsicum annuum
ATTTCAGAAAATAATGGGTGCTTCTTGAAGCCTGTGGATTGGGAATTCCGAATCTCTAATCAATTTTGAAAACCCACGGTTGAGTCTTGATTTATTTGGGTTTTTAGTTTGAAATCCTTGAGAATGTTCTTGAGAATTTTTAGATGAATGTGGATGTATTTTGGAGAATTGGGGATTGAATTTCGTGTTTATGGCTGAATAAGGGTGGGAAAAGGACCATTTTGCCCCCAAAATGGAGTGTTTAAGTCACTTAAAACCATAAGATATGCACCGCATATGATATCGCCTATATTTACATAGGAGCCGCATATGCTATCGCATATGCTTTCTAGTGGCCATGTGCGATTGGTTAGACGACGCATACTACTTTGAAAGGCCATAACTTCTTGCTCGGGTGTCAGATTTTAGCAAAATTGGTGTCGTTGGAAAATTAACTCGAATACCTATCATTTGACACATAGTAGGCTCTCTAATTCGACATATACATAGATTTATAGTCGATGGGAGCTGACACAAATTACAACATCCACTAAAACTTAATCGATCGAAATAGTTTCAACTCGTCCTTAAGTTGAAGGACCTATATGGTCTAAATTCATGGTCAAATGGATTCACATACTACATAAACATGCCAAATTGGCATAGGATTTAAGGCTTTGGGATTATCAACGCATCAGAGTCATGGTTTATATTCTAGCCCGAAATGCGGGGTGTTACATTATCTCCCCCTTGGGATCATTCGTCCACGAATGATGAATAGAATGTCGAAGTCTTAAGGGTATGGGATAATGCATACATGATTTGTTCCCGAGGAAAGAATACACTGATTGGAAACATGACTATAAGATTGGAACTACTGATGTTTTAAATATTTATGCCGGACATGCATATTCGAGGCAGGGAATACACAACTGAAGCTACTCATAGGGTGAATTCTGATAATGAATCATGCATATCTGATGCATGGATCTGTGACCGAGTTGTTCTCATGAATGTAGGACTGAATACTCTGATAAGCTGAACTTTTATATTGAGCATGCATTTCTAATGCATGCATATCTGACTGAACTAACGTATGAACTTATGGCTAAATACGCAATAATAACTGATGTGAAGCTCGTAATAAGAATCTATGCATGTAACTGAATGGGGTATCTCCCCGTTGGTACCCTATGTCCCTCTATGAATGCTCAATTCACTAAGATACTCGAAAAACTGAGGCGATGCATAGGGCACCTATGAATTGAATCATAACTGAACATCTGGAATCTGAATTTAATGCACGATGCATGAAATGGGCTATACTCATAACTACTGGTATACTTTATCTTGGAATAGTAGCACGTCTGAAATTTCGTATAGCATGAATAAGTACAGAGACGAGAAAACAGGTCATGCGAATCTAACTGCTAAACTGACTTATTGGCCATATAGACTGAATTATACTACACCCTCATACTTAACTGGAGTATCTCTTCATCACAATTCTCTAAAGAAATTCTAGCAGTAATAGGGAGCCATGAATCTTGGGTATGGATTACACAAGACATCCAACTGAGGAATCACCACATTGACACTACTCTGTAGTCTGGAACATAGGAATATAACTCCTGAATTAGGATAGAATTACCAGGCCTTTGGCATCACAAATTCTTACTTTCAAGCTTAGCGCACTTCTCGAATATCACTTAACTATACTATTCTCCTTAAATATCATATTCATTCAACTCAACTTAAAATTCTCCTATAAGCATTGACAAATCTTTCTACTAATGTCGGAAATAACTTAATCCCTTCGCCGTGATCAAGCCTAACTCTAAGTCACAAAAATACAACATGCCAGACCACACTATTATTCTAAACCATATGATGTAATCTTCTATATCTCCTTTAAAGATCACATCCTAAGTATAACATGCCTTACCACTTCAATGACTACTCTGAACTCTTACTATGAAGTCGCTAGCGCATATTAGCATTCCTTTACAACAATCTCAACATGTCATTCAAGCCTATCTTTATAACCACATATGAACTTCAAAGCAAACACTCATAAAGGCATACTCCATATATTCTCTAAACCACTATCAATAACACTCCCATGAGCTACCCCAAGAACATACACATACAAAATTCTATTAACTATCACATAAATAAAAACTTGGCCCCAAATCTTACTTCATACTTATAGCCTTATCTAAACAAGCGTACTATGATCTTCATCAACAAGGAGTAATTACTCACCACCACTATCATCGTATAAGGAGGAGTCACAAAAAGGTTAGAACATAAGATCTGGAGGTATGGAATGATACTATATGAAGCTTGACACTCATCTGAGGTCTGAGGAGTATGAAAACAACAACAGGGACTCATCAAAGTGCTTTGAATTTAGGGTATTCATGGATATAAGCTGAATCTCGCCAATCATTTGGCGTAAAACATGAGTTATGGAAACGGAGCACATTATAAATCGTGAGTACATGACTCTCTATCATATGTATGAACGTGAACTGATCATGGAGCTAAATCGTAAATCATGAGTAGGTATTAGGATCATTGAGAAATACTGAGATAGGAATGGGTTGAGATTCACCCTTACTTTTTGATGTTCTACATCATCATGACATCACTACAAGAATCTAAGAGTCTTACTTGGTTATTCGTTTAGTCATATCTCCCCTTAGCTTTAAGCTATCATTTTAAGTTTTGGGAGGTACCTTACTAGACTTTAAACTTAACTACACTCACTGCACTCTGGGTTCTGAAATATGACAATACACAAAATTAATAAAAATTAAAAGATCACATATGAGAGTGGAACGTCCACTGCTAATACTACCTCCTGAGGCACACTCTATCATTCTATAACCCCAATAGTCATCATCTATTACTCGAACACTTACTAACTTTGAATCTTCATGAGTATCCCCAAAGTTGAAATGCACACCCTCTAGTGCCTCTACTCTTATTTCTATTAGTACGACTTTCAAGGACTCGAGCTTAGATTATAACACCTAACATGGGTATCACCAAGTCTTCAATGAGCCACTCTATTTCTATCATAGTCTACCAACATAGCAACTTCAAACTTATTTTCCTCTACCATGATATCAAAAGGCTCAACGCTATCAATCAAAGGTCCTTAACTTTGCTATTTAGAACGCCATATACCATCTAGCTAGTATTTTTCCACCTAGCAGCTCAACAGTACCAGTATTCACACACAACATGTAATAGCCCTAGAAAAATACTACAGCTTCATACCACCTTGGGCATACTTCTACATCACATATACAATGTCAGACTTCATTACGAATCAAATAAACTTAGGCACTTGCATACACTGTTCAAGCCTATAGATCACTTCCATATAACTAGTATCATTAACCAAGAAATCATCACATCCACCTCCATGGCCATCAATTGTTTCAAACTTAATGTTTAGTGCTAAACATGATTTAAAACCAACCTTACACACAATCCTCACTTAGAAACTATGAAATAAACATCAAGAAACACTAGTACACTAGAAATTCATAACCACAATAATCGATCATGTCCTTACGGTTTTCCTTGTCATTCCTTTAGCACGTACTATTTCAACACATCAAGCTTACAAATCTAATCCCACGAAACATGTATCATCAATCTCTTGCCACTATTCACCACCACACCATTTAAATTCAAGCCTATAGTCTAGCATCAATCATTTACAACCAACGAAGAGTGCAACATAATATAAATATACTAATCCTTCAAATTGGCATATTCTACCCAAATACTTCAAAAATATACTACATACTTTCTCACAAGTAGTATTAGTTTACAACTACCAATGAGAAGAAGGTTAAGGGGTAAGGTCACATAATAGACATGATCAACCTTAAGCTTATATTATAACCATACAATCTTATCTACCTATATGACTTTATCACATCACACTTACTTACCCCCATGGGCATTTAGACTACCTTCAGATACCCCATATGACAATGAGTCTATACTTACAACCTACTGGCTAATCTAGCCATTTTTATTCATAGCCTATAAGGGGTTTCTATAACCACCTTAAGTATCCACTCTGGGCTTTTTCTCTATTTTGAAAAGAAGAAAACAAATAACATTCTGAGTCAACACTTCTTCCACGGACTACCATACAATTCATAAATGTACCATCACATTAGTCTACCACCACAAAAGGGTAAATCATTCTCAATCAACGATTATTCAACTATAAATATTTAATCACAAAAGTCACCCTTAGTCTGACCTCTAACCTTATGACTTCATATCACAAACTTCTTGGTCTAATTTCACTACCAATAGGTCATGACACCGACACTCTAACTTATACTGCTACTCGGGTGGAAATACAGTTCCAACAAATACAAGAACAATAAGATGAACAACAAGTTGCTAGTGAATCGAAATAGGCCTCACACGACTTCACTAGGCTTTTGTTTTCAACAACACAATGATATCAAGATTACAAAAGATAGAAGATTGATACACAATATTCAATGACTAAAGAATACACATCTTACTCTTGTCTTAACTGAACGCCTCATAAGAACGAGGACACAATTTTACACTAGGGAACTCCTCTTTCATCCTTTATGGGACTTCTGAAATTTCTGCTAGATAATCGAAGAATATCTGGAAACACTAGAGTGAGGAAAAAATTAGGATAACTTTTCTTTTCGTATGGGTGACACCATAGCACGAATTAGAGTATGAAAGAGGAACATTCTGACTCTATAGCACGAACTAGAATATGAAGAAAGAGAGACATTCCTAAACGCCTTGTAGCCTCCTGCTTATGTGTGGCGCTCTACACACCCATAAACAAGACTCTACCCAATACAATTTTGTAGATACCCTGGGACCATGAACTGTGCTTTGATACCAAGTTTGTCACGATCCGAACCGGGGCCTTAGCCGTGACAAGCATTTCTAAACCCAAAGGCCCGAAACGCCCTCTGTCTATCTGGTAATCATGCACATAATTCATATGGTCAAAGTAATACGGAATAGACACAATAATACGGAAACATGGTAAACAATTTAAAACAGTTAAAGACCTAAAAACATGCCCAACAATATTTAATAAACATCTGTAACTGTCTGCGAAATCTCTACTGACATACTATCTGAATAACTGGGACAAGGCCCCCAGCAGACCAAAAACTATACTAAAATAAATACCTTAATGACTAGGCCTTCTGAAGCAAAGAAGGATCACCAACTGAACTCTGAGACAACCCTGTCTGTAGACTCTACCGAGGATCTGGACCCCTAGACTGTGCCTCAGTACCTAGAAAGAAGGGGGGGTCAGCACAATTGTACTGGCATGCGAAGCAATCCAAAATAGAGTAATTGAACATATATATATATATATATATATATATA
>NW_025882983.1:0-2812 GCF_002878395.1 Capsicum annuum
GGAATATCTTCACAACTCACCTCAAAATTTACAGCAACCAGGAGGGGACACATAAAAAAACTGGACCCAGGGTACAACAGTGCATAAATATCAAAATGAAATACACAGAGCATACCAGTAGCAGCATTAGGAGAGTCCTTCTACTCCTGGCGAGATGGTAAGGCATAGGATCTGTTCCGACACTACCGCCAGCAGTGCTAGAAGAAGCGCCCAAAGTAGGCGCTGAGTAGGCTATGGGAGTCGGGGCACTAGTAGTCTGAGGTGCATAAAGGTTATTCTGACGCCGACCACTATTGGTACCAGAAATGGCACCCTGCCACCGCAAATCTCTACCCTCCTGAGATATGATTCTACACTTCCACAACCGGTGTCCTGGATTGCCACATCCAAAACATATGTCACTGCCATCTCTACACACTCTCTTATGGATCTTACCACATCCTCCGCAATGTGGATAAGTGAGAACACCTTTCTTACGATCTTGCGACTTAGAGCTTGACGTTTTTCCTTGAATGAGATTTTTATACTTAGATACTGGGGCCTGAATTAATAGCGAAAAATGTGCTGAGAATCTCTGATGGAACTGGGAGCGGTTATTACCCCTTGGTCTTGAGGGAGTGTGATTGGTTCTACCTCCCTGATTAATTCTACGCTCATTTCCCTTATTCTGCTGAGTGTAAGTCAAAATTCTAGACAGGACAACATTCTATAAATTTATCTGAGCAGTTATTGCGTTAGCTAAGGTAGTGAAAGCAGCTCTGAACTCTACGTGAGAGACATACCCGCTCAAGGGATCTGCCTGAATGGGCTGAGAAGCTGGCTGATTTTCATTACTTCGCTCTTTAGCTTCGCTAGAAGACATGTTCTGAAAAAGAAAGGAGGATACAGATTAGGTTGAGATTTCAACTTGAGCTTCCGCTCACTGGCACGATATGAGTACTGAAAAAAGGGATAACTTTTTACTAAATTGTCTTGTAGCCTCTTGTTCATAGATGTGGCACGCTACACATCGATGATCAAGACTCTACTTAACGCGGCTTATCAGGCTCTCTAGGAAACTCCTTAAACGTTAGTCTTTGATACCAAGTTTGGTATGCCCCATAAACGGGTCCCGAAGCGTCACACAATGCTTAAGGATACAAGTAGCCCCAAGCTAATCCTTTGAGCCATCTAACACCATCACAAGCTTATTTCAAGACCCTTAGAATCAAAAGATCTAAATATCATCAACAATGTCTCACTGTAATATGGCTAAATATGGAAAGTAACAAAATACGAAAGAATCTAACAACTCTAACCCACTAGTCTGACAAGCCTCTAATGTATCAGTAAACCAGAAAGCCATTGGGACATGCCCCAACTGATTCATACTCAAGGGAATCAAAAACACAACTCATGATAAAAGAGAAAGTATGAACAACTCATCCTCGGATCACGAGGACTCACCACAGCATAAGATGTAGATCAATGTGCTCGGAAGTCACTGTCGAGCCTGGGACTGAGCACCTGAACCTACATTATAGCAAAAATATAGCCCACATACGAATATGTGGGTCAGTACCTTAAAAATGTACCGAGCATATGGGGGTATATGCAATAAATGTATATATATATATATATATATAAAAGACGGTAATATCATAAGTTTATCAAATAACGCATGTCAATTGTAATTGGCTCATATAGCTTGAAGAAATTTAAATTCTGAGATCGTACATCATAAACCGTAAAACATGAAAATCTGAATAACATGAGCCATTACACTTATTTCAAATATCAAGATTTTTCTCTTATTCTCAAATCAAGTAATCTTAGTGAAATCTAGAACATAAAATACATCATAAGTTTTTATATCAAATCACATCTAAATTAATAAAATTAATCTAGGAAGGAGGGACGACTCTTTGGGAGGTTCTTCTAACCGACATGTACATCATGTGAGCACCCATGATGTCCCACGACTTGCTCCCGTAAGGTTAGGATTTTCCTACCCTTTCCATCGGTGTAGAACAATCCATCTTAGTGATCACTATCTCAATTATCCACATATATCAGAAGTCAATGTCTCAACCTATGGTGGCACGTAGTTCTATAGTATGAAATCATAGTAACATGCGCAACTCAGTGCTAAGTACTACTCCCATTACTATTCTCAAACTTCTCAGAAAAATCCACTTTTAGTAATCTCATAGTCCATACGGAAAACAATAGTAAAGTATAGTAATCTCTTTCGTAAAGTGGATTTCATCTCTATAGTGACCAAAAAGTCAAATCTTTCTAGATTGTTTTCAACAGTCAAAACATGGTTGCATGAAGAATGATGATTCTCAAAACAATATTCCAAATGAGAGTTCAAAGACCCATATATATCAATACTTGAGTAATACATTTCAAGATTCATACTTTATGTAGTAAACATGTATAATTTATAGGAAAATATGGAAATTCAGCTTTAAACATGATATTGACATCAAAACTTATGGAATTTATCATCTAGGCATCTAAAAATATCATAGTTTCTTGAACAAAGATATAGGATATAATTTAGTATCTCAAAATTCATAATCAAACATGAAAAATCATACAACTTTGTAAAGTAATGCAATTTTGGGCATAAGAAGGAAAGGGTGTTCTTGTTGAAAAACCTCACATACCTTAAACCTTAAGCTTTGGATGAAATTTTGACTCCAAAATGCTATTCACGAAAACAATAAGTGCTTTTTGTATCCCTCGAGATGGGGAATTCGAATCTCCAAAAGTTATCGAAAACTCACGGTTGAATCTCGAGATACTTGGATTTTTATGTTGAAAC